>NC_057803.1:189435147-189707520 GCF_018294505.1 Triticum aestivum
TATATATATGCTCGTGCGGTAGTGTTCTTGTGCCTTTTCTTGAACCACAGATCCCTTTCTCTATTTCAAAGGCTGCATTAGAACTTACATACTCTTCTGCGCTGAACTTTTTTAGGTCAAGAATTTTTTCCATTTTGAATAACCATTTGATCTGGAATAATACCAAACAATTTAGGAAACTTGTTTGTCTCAACACTTAGCTAAAATTGCCTTCTTCAAATATCTATAGTCATGGCGGCTTATCATGCCGGCTTAATTTTTCCTTATATGTCATTAGCCCTTAACTAAGCCGCCATTACTTGTTTGCATCCTCATCACTTAACTGTCAATCTCACCATTAAACTGAATCGGCATGTTGCTTTTCTTTTCAGTTCTTCTTTGCACATCATGACGTCCAAAGCACCAACCATCTGTAACTGGGTTCCCTCAACCGTAACTGAGGAACGTTTGAAAGAGTTCTTCACTATAGGATTTCTGCCAGCGAAAACCGTCATGTCTTACCGTGCCCCTGACTCAGAAGAAGAATGACCCAATCCAAGAGACGGCGAAGTAATTGTTTTTACTGACCACATGAACTGTGGCTTCTCACCGCCCGACTCAAAGTTCTTCAGAGAGGTCCTCCACATTTTCAACCTTCATCCTCAAGATATCGGGCCTAATTCCATATCTAACATCTGTAACTTCCAAGTACTCTATGAAGTATATCTTCAACAAGAGACGACCGTGGAGTTGCTTAGAGAATACTTTTATCTGAACTGGCAGAACCAGTGCACCAACGGCCTTAGCTTAGAGCTTGGAGGCATATCAATTCAGCGCCGGCAGGGTGCTGTCTTCCCCCTCATTGTCTTACCAAGTCACCCAAAGGACTGGAACCAGACTTGGTTCTACTGCTAGGACACTTCACCAGCAAACGAGAAGCCACTGCCGGGTTATCGCCCCGACCATCTTAACTCCAAGTTCGCGCTTCCCGACAAGCTTACTGCCGCCGAACGCAAGAGGTTGATACCCTCCATCAAAAGGATTAATGCTCTATTAGGGAATGGGTTAACTGGAGTTGATCTGACCCACTGCTGGATCTCATGGCGGGTCATCCCTTTAAGCCGTCGGTCAAAGCTGATGTATGAGTATGGTGGAGGCCCGGATGACTCTCTTCATCACAGCCCCGTTGTCGGTGTCAAAACCAGCGGATCTCGGGTAGGGGGTCCCGAACTGTGCGTCTAGGCCGGATGGTAACAAGAGGCAGGGGACACGATGTTTTACCCAGGTTCGGGCCCTCTTGATGGAGGTAAGACCCTACGTCATGCTTGATTAATATTGATGATATGGGTAGTACAAGAGTAGATCTACCACGAGATCAGAGAGGCTAAACCCTAGAAGCTAGCCTATGGTATGATTGTTGTTCGTCCTACGGACTAAACCTCTCTGGTTTATAGAGACACCGGAGAGGGCTAGGGTTACACAGAGTCGGTTACAATGGTAGGAGATCTACATATCCGTATCGCCAAGCTTGCCTTCCACGCCAAGGAAAGTCCCTTCCGGACACGGGACGAAGTCTTCAATCTTGTATCTTCATAGTCCAGGAGTCCGGCCGAAGGTATAGTCCAGCCATCCGGACACCCCCTAATCCAGGACTCCCTCAGTAGCCCCCGAACCAGGCTTCAATGACGACGTGTCCAACGCGCAAATTGTCTTCGGCATTGCAAGGCGGGTTCTTCTCCAAATTCCGTGTACCTGTTGAAAAGTGTCCGGTTTCTTGTAAATGTAGTGCTCCTTGGCTTCTACGCCCAATAATGGCCGTTTTCCACGTGTCAAACGAATATGAAAAGTCAGGGTGTTTTTTCATATTTACACCCCTAGCCGCGTGAATGAGCCGCATATTTAAGGGGACGAGGATTTAGATCCAAACCACACCTTCTCCCTTCCGCGAGTAATCATTAGAGCGTATCCGACAGAGGTCCATTCCATCATGGCCGGCCGCCGCAGCTCCTACTCTCGCCCTTCCAGCCCTCAGCCTGGAGATTGGAAGAGGTGCTCCATCCCGCACAGCGAGCTAGTGACACTCCAGACCAAGGGATTTCTCCCCCCGGCCTATATGGTCCCGGTTCGAGTCGAACTTGCCACCTATAATGGCGGAGAGCAAGCGGAGAGCGCCCCCAATCCCTCCAAAGGAGAGCGGGTATGCCTTGCCCCTTACTTAATAAGAGGGCTCGGATTTCCAATTCATCCGTTTCTTCGGGGGCTTCTAGAGTTCTATGGCCTTCAGCTGCACAACCTCATGTCTGCCTCCATATTGCATATCGCGGGCTTCGTAGCCCTTTGAAAGCTGTTCTTGGGCTGTGAGGCTCATTTCGCGCTGTGGAAAAGGCTATTCTGCCTTGTGCCCCGCTCTAAGGAGGGATCAATATATCAAGTGGGCGGAGCCGAAGTGTGGCGCATCGCCGGGACTAGATATCTATCCGGAACCCCAAAGAAGGTGTTCGAAGACTGGCCTTAGGAATGGTTTTATATAGAGGACGTCCCACTGCCGGATCCTGTCCGGATCGGCCTCCCTGAGTTCGACAGTGCTCCCCTAAAGAAGCGCCTAAGCTGGCGTCCATGGAGCCCTCAAAGGGAAAGTGACAGGGACGTTATTTACCTGATGGGCCGGATAAGATTGTTAGCTCATTCCGGACTGACCATGATCGGGGCCATGGCCACATGCATCATGCGAGGGGTGCAGCCGCTTCAGTATAGAGGCCGCCCCATGTGGGACTTCAATGGGGAGGACGACGCCACCCGCTACGGCCGTATGGGGCTGGATTCGGCTGCCGCTCTAATAAAGACCTTGTCCGCTTTGTACAAGGGAGAAGAGGAGGAATTTCTCCGCGTCAACCCACGGGATGGATTTTCTATGTACCATCCCCCAAGTTGGGTAAGTGGACACTTTTACTTGCCCATCCGTTTTATATTACCATTGTTAAATTTTCAGTCTAACGACTTCAACGCAGGAACTGCGCCAGGCTGTTAAAGAAATAAACAGCCCTCCTCCACAACCCAAGGATCCGGGACGGTCCCTCGACCCGGCCTCTCAAGAGGATCCGGACTTATCTGTGGAGCTGATTGATGGAGTGTTTCATCAACTGAGCAAGGACAACGCCTTGGTGGCCATTACGGCTGATTATCCAGGGCTACTCCCAGCCTCACAGGTAACTGAGACCGGAGTCCCAACACTTTGAAAAGGGATCTGTCCTCGCGTGTTTTCGATTGCCGTATGACAACCGTGTTTTGCAGGGGAGGTCCTTGAGACGGGAGGCCAAACCTGCGGTGACTAGCCAACGAGGGGCGGCAAGGCCCCGCGAGCTGAAAAGAAGTGCGGTCCGAACTGAGGCACTGGCACAAAGGTATAGCGCGCCACCTTATTCCCAGGTGTTATTCCTTCGAGGCATATTAACGCTCATGCTCTCTTCAGGACGAAGAGACCTCGCCGGACTATATCCGGAGAGGCTGCCAATCGCGCCTCCACCAGCCAGGCTCCAAAGCCTGGTCCGGAAGCGGAGGCGAACATGAGGCGCGCACCGGACGCTCCTCCGACGGAGGATGCGGACAGGCTGTCTGCCACCAATTCCGAGGTGGAGAGTGCCATGAACCACAGGCGTCGCCGGACAGTTCTTCGTGATGCTTGTTTCTCCCAAGAGGCATTGGATGCCTTCAATTCAGGAAACGCGTTCCTCCGTGCCGCTCTAGATGGTCTAGCCAGAGCCACAGAGCGGTATGTGAAAGACATACGGGCAAGAAAATTTTGGTAATTATATATATATACCAGTAGCCCCCGAGACTTGAAATAGTTAGAATAATTGTTTTAAGGATCATTTGTTATGCAGGTTCTTACAGAAAAGAATACCCTACTGTCCCAGGAGCTGGAAGAGTGCAAAGCCCAACTTGAGGCCGCACTAGCCGCGGCAGGGGAGCCCAAGGAGACCCCCTCTGGTAATATACTCTTTGAAAGATAAGTATTTTGCAAAGTGCGGCGTGGGTGCAAATCTGACAAATGAAATTGCAGATGGCGCCGGATTAAATCCGGAAGTGCAACAACTCCGACGCCAGCTAAAGGATGGAGAGAGCGTGCTGACAAAGGTGAGGAGGGAGAAGGACGATCTCCAAGATGCCAACACCAAGCTGGGCGTTGAACTGAAGGACGTTCGCGCCCAGCTGTTGGACTCCGTGAAGGAGAATCAACGGCTTCGATGCGGCATATATAGTAAGTGCTTAAACGAACTTTGAAAAAAGAGTTCGGCGAGGAAGTCAACTAACAGAGTAATGTCTGTAGGTATGCTGACAGGTCATCCTGCAGAGGAAATGCCCGGTTCTACGGGTGACCTTCCCGAGCTCTCACAACTGCACGAGCGAGTTCGGCAGGTGATGCAAGTCGTCGCCCAGGCCTTGTGGCCGTCCGTCTCCATGCCCGAAGGCCTTGGAGAGCTTGTAGAGAAGCTGAAGGGAGCGCGGCGACGCTTCCGATTGTGGAAGATGTTGGCCTGCCGTCAAGGCGCCAGGGAGGCCTGGGCCATGGTGAAGACACGGTACACGAAGGCTGACCCAAACCACATGGCCGAGGTCGGACCCATAGGGCCCAATGGGAAGGAGATCCCTGTGAGCTTAGTATACGACCAAGTAGAGTTGGCCGCAAAGTATTCCCAATAGGACTATAAACTAGACAGCCTGTTAGATGGTATTGAAGAGGAATACAATCAGTCAGATTGACTATGTAATTTTAATTGACATGTGTAATGCCTTCTAGCCGGATTGTAGATCGTTTGTCATGGCCGACCTTTTCGCTTCAACCTCGGGACCTAACGGCTCGGAGTGTGTCCGAATACCCTCGCGGTTATATAAGAACCGGGGTATGCATGGAGACCAGGCGTAGGGGTCATTAGTGCTTGAACAGACAAGTGCCCAACTAGTTATGTTATATTACATGGTTAGTAAGAAACATCTTCCAGGGAGAATAGTTCCGTTAGGGGTTCCTTTCCCTGGGAGGCATGCCCTAAAGTGCATGTCCATTCTGCGAAAAGAGACGCAGGAAATACATCTGGGGGCGTGTAGATAAATAAGTGAAAGAAAAGATCATCTTTAGTTCACTGACCGAATATTCCCTTAAGAACGCTAGCTTTCGGCTTCACCCAGTCTGAGGTACACATCCGGCTGACCCGGCAGTAACAATCGCAGAGGTGCTCCCTTTACCACCTAGCCGGACAATCGGGAACGTAGGGGTAAGCACAGGAGCCAGGCAACCCAGCTTGGCCAAAACTTAAGTCATATCGATGCATATAATCGGGAAAGTATGACACATGTGTTGGGCATGAAGCCCGTATCAATAAGCTTCTGTTTAAAGAAGCCCCCAGGTTTAATGAGCGCGGATAGCGCGTCACTTTATGAGCCTTTAAAGGCTATAAGAAAGAGAGAGGAGAAGGAGAGAAATGTAAGACAGAAAGTATATAAAAAATGGACAGAGGAAGGAGACGAACACAGAGTCCGGCGCTAGGCATAGAATCTTCGTAGATGGGCTGCGTTCCATGGGTTCGGCTCGAGTCGGTTATCTCATGCATCTCGCAGGCGGTACGCTCCACCAGCTAGGACTTGGTCGATTATGAAGGGACCTTCCCACTTGGGCTTGAGTTTGTCCTTTTTCTTGTCCGGCAGGCGTAGAACTAATTCGCCAACGTTGTAATTTTTGGCCCGTACTTCTCTGCTTTGGTATCTTTGAGCCTGCTGTTGATAGAATGCGGAACGGTCTTTTGCCACGTCACGCTCTTCCTCCAAGGCTCCAAACTGTCCTGCCGATCGAGCTCGGCTTCTCTTTCTTCGTACATGCGCACTCGAGGTGAGTCATGAATTATGTCGCAGGGCAAAACTGCCTCTGCGCCGTACACCATGAAGAATGGTGTGTATCCGGTGGTGCGATTCGGCGTGGTCCGCAGCCCCCAGAGTACGGAGTCGAGCTCCTCTACCCAGTGCGTATTAGATTCCTTAAGGGACCGCACTAATCTGGGTTTGATGCCGCTCATGATAAGACCATTTGCACATTCGACCTGGCCGTTGGTTTGTGGGTGATAGACGGAAGCATAAGCGAGCCTGATGCCCATGTTTTTGCACCAGAGTTTTACCTCATCGGCCATAAAGTTCGTGCCGTTATCAGTGATGATGCTGTGGGGGACGCCATAACGGTGTACAACTCCGGATATAAAGTCTATCACCGGTCCGGATTCGGCCATCTTAACAGGCTTGGCTTCTATCCATTTGGTGAACTTATCCACCATGACCAGTAAGTATTTTTTCTTGTGGGTTCCGCCTTTAAGGGGTCCAACCATGTCAAGCCCCTAGACCGCGAAGGGCCAAGCGATGGGGATAGTTTGGAGGGCGGTGGGTGGCATATGGCTTTGGTTTGCAAAAAGCTGGCAACCGACGCATCGTTGGACTAATCCTGGGCGTCTGCCCGGGCCGTCGGCCAATAAAAGCCTGTACGGAAGGCCTTGCTTACAAGGGACCGAGCTGCAGCGTGATGTCCGCCGAGTCCAGCATGAATTTCCGCCAGGAGATTCCTCCCTTCCCCTTCGGAGATGCACCTTTGAAGGACTCCGGTAGTGCTTTTCTTATAAAGCTCTCCCTCATGGACTTTATAGGCTTTAGATCGCCGCACTATGCAGCGAGCCTCATTTTGGTCCTTAGGGAGTTCCTGCCTGGTATGGTAGGCGAGGAATGGTTCTGTCCACGGGGCGATGACGGCCATTATTACGTGGGCTGAAGGTGTTATTTCATTGGCAGAGCCTCCAATTATGTCAGAGTGTTCGGTGTCGGGCAGTGCGGTTGGGTCCGGGCTGTTATTGCCAGGTTCCCCTTCCCGTACTATGGACGGCTTGAACAACCTTTCCAAGAAGATGTTTGGGGGGACTACATCGCGTTTTGTGCCGATCCGTGCCAGGACATCTGCCGCCTGATTATTTTCCCGGGCTATATGGTGAAATTCGAGCCCTTCGAACCGAGCTAACATTTTTAGGACGGCGTTGCGATAAGCTGCCATTTTTGAATCCTTGGCATCAAAGTCTCCATTTATTTGGGATATTGCGAGGTTCGAGTCCCCGCGCACCTCTAGGCGTTGAATGCCCATGGATACTGCCATCCGGAGACCGTGTAAAAGGGCCTCATATTCGGCTACGTTGTTGGAGTCTGTGTACATTATATGGAGTACATATTGATCAGTGTCTCCTGTGGGGGACGTCAAAACGACGCCAGCCCCTAGACCGGCCAACATTTTGGAGCCGTCAAAGTGCATGACCCAGTTTGAATATGTGCCGTACTCTTTAGGGAGTTCGGCCTCCATCCATTCTGCGATGAAGTCGGCCAAAACTTGCGACTTGATAGCTCACCGTGGCTTGTAAGTTATGTCAAATGGGAGGAGCTCAATGGCCCATTTTGCAATCCGGCCCGTTGCATCGCGATTGTTTATAATATCGGTAAGTGGCACTTTCGAGGCTACTGTTATTGAACACTCTTGAAAGTAGTGTCGCAGCTTCCGGGATGCCATAAATACCGCGTACGCAATCTTTTGATAATGCGGGTATCGTGACTTGCACGGAGTAAGGACAATGGACACGTAATAGACCGACTTTTGAAGGGGGAATTTGTGTCCGTCCGTTTCTCGTTCGACGACGAGCACTGCGCTTACGACCTGATGGGTTGCTGCAATGTATAATAGCATTGGTCCGCCAATGTTTGGCGCGGCCAGGACTGGGTTTGTTGCCAAGATGGCTTTTATTTTGTCGAGTTCGGCCGTGGCTGCATCCGTCCACTCGAAGTGTTCGGTGCGCCGAAGGAGGCGGTAAAGGGGTAGGGCCTTTTCTCCTAGGCGGGGGATAAAGCGGCTTAGAGCCGCCACACATCCAGTTAATTTTTGTATTTGTTTGAGGTCCTTTGGGATATCCAATTGTGACAGAGCTCGGATCTTGGCTGGATTTGCTTCAATTCCTCTACCGGATATAATGAAGCCCAAGAGCTTTCCGGCTGGAACACCGAAAACGCATTTTTCCGGGTTGAGCTTGATGTCGTATGTTCGGAGGTTATCGAATGTTAGCCTCAAGTCGTCTACTAGAGATTCGACATGTCTTGTTTTAACGACCACATCATCTACGTATGCCTCCACTGTTTTGCCAGTCTGGTTTGCCAGACATGTCTGAATCATGCGCTGATATGTTGCGCCGGCGTTTTTGAGCCCGAAGGGCATTGTGTTGAAGCAGAATGGGTCGTATGGTGTGATGAATGCCGTTGCGGCTTGGTCTGACTCTGCCATCTTTATTTGATGGTAGCCGGAGTATGCGTCGAGGAAACACAACGAATCGTGTCCTGCGGTAGCGTTGATAATTTGATCGATGCAGGGGAGAGGGAAGGGATCCTTTGGGCAAGCCTTGTTAAGGTCTTTGAAATCAATGCACAGGCGCCAGGATTTGTCCTTCTTTGGTACCATCACCAGGTTTGCTAGCCAGTCCGAATGTTTTATATCTTTGCTGAATCCGGCCTCCAATAGCTTGGCTAGTTCCTCTCCCATGGCCTGTCTCTTAGGTTCGGAAAAATGCCGAAGAGCCTGTTTGACTGGCTTGAATCCTTTTAGGATATTTAAGCTGTGTTCGGCCAGCCTGCGTGGGATTCCTGGCATGTCTGAAGGGTGCCAGGCGAAAATGTCCCAGTTCTCTCGTAGGAACTCTCGCAGTGCGGCGTCTACATCAGGGTTTAACTGTGCCCCGATGGAAGCTGTTTTATTGGGGTCCGTTGGATGGACCTGGAATTTGACTATTTCGTCCGCCCGTTTAAAGGAGGTGGACTTGGATCTTTTATCGAGTATCACATCGTCCCTATTTACCGTGGAGCGCAGCGTAGTCAGTTCCTCAGCCGCTAGGGCTTCGGATAGCGCCTCGAGGGCCAGTGCGGCTGTCTTGTTTTCGGCACGGAGTGCTATGCCCGGATCACTAACGAGAGTGATGATTCCGTTAGGCCCGGGCATCTTGGGCTTCATGTACCCGTAATGGGGTATTGCTTGGAAGACTGTAAACGCTTCCTGCCCTAGCAGAGTGTGATATCCGCTACTGAACGGGGCCACCTGGAACATGACCTCTTCGGACCTGTAATTATCCGGCGTGCCGAACACCACCTCTAGTGTGATTTTTCCTATACAGCGCGCTTCCCGACTGGGGATTATTCCTCTAAAGGTTATGCTGCTTCGCTCAATGCGGTTCCAGCCTATTTCCATTTTTTGAAGGGTTTCCTCATAAATGAGGTTCAATCCGCTGCCGCCATCCATGAGTACCTTGGTAAGACGAAAGCCGTCCACTATTGGACTGAGGACCAATGCGGCTGGTGCTCGGGCTGTTCGGAATTTAGGTTCATCACTGGCGTTAAAAGTAATAGCCGTGTCACTCCATGGGTTTATTGTTGCTACTTGGTAGACTTCGGCAAGGCCGCGGAGTGTTCTTTTTCGCATATTATTTGATGCCAAAGTATCGAAGACTGTTAATACTGTACTGGTTTCTCTGGGGTGGCTTTCTGGGGCTTCTGGAATTAGAAGATCTTCGCCAATTTTTGCCACCTGCCGGAGTATCCAACATGCTCTAAGGCTGTGAGTTGGTGTGGCGCCCTCTGCACTGTGGATTTTACAGGGTCCATTAAGCCATCCTTCCAGTACGGTTCCGTGCCCTGTAGGGGGCTTTTGCTTTTTGGTATTGAACCCGGGTGTCTGGCGATGATGCACCCTTTTGTTTCGGACTGGGTTTGTATTCAGGGCCGGATTGTCCCAAAATTTTATTTCAGTTTTCCAGGCGCTTTCCATCGCACAGTACTTTTGTACTATGGATGCCAAGTCAGCGAAGCGTGCAATATCACGGCGACTTATGGCGTTGAGGATTCCCTTGTCCGTGCAATTATTGCAGAAGAATAAAATTGCGTCTTCCTCTCGGCAGTCCTTTATCCTGTTCATAACCAGGAGGAATCTGGCCCAGTAATGATGTATTGTTTCTTCGGGCTCTTGCCTAATTTGGGATACATCACTTATGTACAGGTGGGTGGGTGGAATCAAATCTGAAACCTCACCCAATCTGAGACCCAGGGGCCAAGGAGTTTCCGAACTCGGAAGTTTGAATTCTTGGATGTTGTCCAATGAATCTAGCCCGTCACCTGACTTTAAGTTCAGGTCTTGAGTGATGTCCTCCCCTCCGCGGGTTTCCGACTTGGAGGGATCGGGAATCCGGACATATCTAGTCCTTAAGATAGATGAAGGGTCGCCGCACTGTCCCTCTACCACGGCAACGTGATGGGTGACCCGGGGGAGTTAATCTCTCTCAGATCGGGTTTAGACCCAATCTGGTCGTAATCCGTAGCGACTCCTAGGGCGGCGAAGCGATCCAAGAGCTCGTTTAGGGAAGAGAGCTCCATTGGATCTAGCTGCTCGGTGAATTCCGAGCTGACGTGAAGATTGCTTTCGATGACCCGAGAGGTCATCATCGGCGCAGTGGCCGAACGGGTGGTCATAAGGAAACCACCTAGCCTGAGAGTCTGGCCGACAACCAAAGCTCCCTTATCAACGGTGTCATCTTTAAAGACGGGATGAGGCATCCTTCCTGATGGTGACGGCACAGAGGAACTCTCAATGAAAGCACCAATGTCGGTTTCAAAACCGGCGGATCTTGGGTAGGGGGTCCCGAACTGTGCGTCTAGGCCGGATGGTAATAGGAGGCAGGGGACACGATGTTTTACCCAGGTTCAGGCCCTCTTGATGGAGGTAAAACCCTACGTCCTGCTTGATTAATATTGATGATATGGGTAGTACAAGAGTAGATCTACCACGAGATCAGAGAGGCTAAACCCTAGAAGCTAGCCTATGGTATGATTGTTGTTCGTCTTACAGACTAAAACTCTCCGGTTTATATAGACATCGGAGAGGGCTAGGGTTACACAGAGTCGGTTACAATGGTAGGAGATCCACATATCCGTATCGCCAAGCTTGCCTTCCACGCCAAGGAAAGTCCCTTCCGGACACGGGACGAAGTCTTCAATCTTGTATCTTCATAGTCCAGGAGTTCGGCCGAAGGTATAGTCCGGCCATCCGGACACCCCCTAATCCAGGACTCCCTCACCCGTTCAATTAACAGAAGAAGATATTGTTTCAATGTCAACTCTTCTAGTGAATGGGAAATACGAAGATTGCAGTGTCGTCGGGTTAAACCCCTTCTGCCAGCTTAACCCGGTGCCAGAAGTAAGGATATTGTTATTTCTCTCCTTTGTATTTTCCCAGCCGTATTGTTTTAATACTTGCCTGACTCTATATCTTGTTTTTACCTATCTGCAGGCCAACTCAGACTTCTGGAAAGTTAAGTATGACCACGAGGCTGCCAAGAAAGCGAAAGTCGCCACCATAAACGCCAAGAAAACGACCCGGAGGTCGAAAAAGAAGAAAAAGAACACTACTGAAGATTGGATGAAGCTTGATGACACATCTGATTCAGAGGTAGACCTTGATTCCCTTGGCCAATTTTTTAACAATCTTATTGACACTGATCCTTATCAGGATGACACTGGGGCCAGTCAGGCTGTGGAAGCAGAGGTAACTATCATTTCCTCCCACTCAGAGCCCTTGCCAAGACAAAAAGTTCGACGAGTGATCCGTAAAGTAAGGTTTTCTAACCCTTTATCTCACTTGGATCCCAACTTTCGTTTGAAAAAGCAGCAACATGAAAGCTGCCGTTAAGCTCGGACTGAAGATGAGCCGGCTGTCGTTCTTCAACAAACTCCTCAGAAGCGCCGGAATGAGGTTTACTTCTTTGTGTCTTTAACTCTGTTTAATGGATCCTTCCCCTTGTATTACTTTAACTCTATTTTATCTTTTCAGGAGGTGTATCACTCTTCTGGCGACTCATCGCAGACGCAATTTCCGGCCTTCAAGACTGCCCCTGGGTAATGAAAAATCCTCATGTTTTCCGGGTTGTTCAAATTGTATCTTTATACTGACAATCCCGCAACATTTTTCTTAGTGGCCAAGCTAAATCCAAGAAGGCAAAGGTAGCTAAACCGGTGGAAGACCCGCCGGTGCTTGCATCTGACCCGGCCAGGCCATCTTCTCCATTATCCGACGCTCCAGAAGACCCGCCTGTTGATGCAGAAGCAAATCCTCCTGAGCCATCGTTTGATGAGACCACTGTGAACCCTTCTGCTACTGGACCATCAAGCTCAGCCAACCTGCCATCACCGTCTGCACAAGATGTTCAGATCACTGGGAGTCACATTATTGAACCAGGAAATCCAACTGTGCTGGCTCGGTCTACTGCGAAACAAGAGGCATTGGAGAGGCAGAAAGTGCGCTTTGACGTTGCCAACTACGACCATCTAAATGCCAACGATATTTTATCCGGCTATCTCAGCCACATGCACTCCAGTCGCGACTCTGAGATCGAAATGGTCAAACAGTTGCAGCTAAAATATGAGGTATGTTTTTCCGGCTTATCTATATTCCTTCAGTCCCCAAGTCTTCAGATTATGAAACAACCGGAATGATCTGTAGACTTTATCATATAAGTCAAGACCTTTACCTTTGATTTTCTTGAATTCAATAAAATAGAACAAAACTTCACCTGTAGTCCCCAAGGGCCGGTTCTTTTTGATCATAAATGAGCCGATACCTTAAGTTGTTTTGTACCGTATTCAACGAACTTAATATTCCGGCTTAACCTTGAGAAACTTGTTGAATTGCATACATTAGCCCCCAAGTGCCAAGTGCTGTTAGTTTGTAAAGTACTTGGGACTTAAAGTATGTCTTTAGAGCCATAAGAAATTGTTTTGGTATACATTAGCCCCCAAGTGTCAAGTGGTTTTTTGGGAAGTACCTGAGACTTGAATCTTGATATTTGCACCTTTGAGCAAAATCTTGACTTATCTGAGTATGTATTCTTGTAGAATGCCTTATCCGAACTAAACTCACAATTGACTGATGCGAAGACCCGGCTAGCTGGTCAGGAAGCAGAAATTAAGTCTGCTAACTCCAAATTGCAAATAAGTCTCTCTGAGATGGAAAACTTAAAGACCAGTTTGGATGCCAAGAAGAAAACCTGGGCAGAGGAAAAAATGCTTCTGACACAACGCGCTGAGAGAGCCGAAGCAGCCCTTGAAGAGGTGTCAACAGAGCTGAATGGCTTAAAAGGCCGGGTGTCTCAAATGGTGGCCGCCATTTTTGGTAAGCCGTCCATTTTTAATCTTATGTACTTTTTGCTGATCCGGAATATAAACCGGCAGTTGACTTTGTGTATAAAACATGTGCAGGCCCACGAAGCAAGAACCTGAGCCAAGATCCTTTGATTAAATTGAAGGAAGTGTACACATTAGTAGAACAAATGTATATTGGTGCACAATAGGCACTTGCCGCCATATCTCCTGCCAATCAAGGACCCAGCTGGCTCAGCGACGTCTTGAAGAAACTATCAATCCTGCCTGCCAGATTTCAAGAAGTGAAGCGCTCCTGTGCGCGAGCCGGGGCTTTGACTGCCCTAAGCCGCTCCAAGGCTTGGGTGCCAGACCTAGACCCGGCGGACGTGGCCAGAGGCTATCCTACCATGAAGGAAGATGGATCTCCCTTTGAGCAGGATGACTTCATGGCTTGCGTGCGCGGAGTCTGGCCTCAGGCAACTACCCTGGGAGATGATACCAACATTGACATATATCAGCCGGGTTTTGATGCTGAAAATAAGAAGATGGCGACTCCCTCGTACAAGGTGACAGATTTGATCCTGCCTGTAAGAGAAAATACATTTGCCCCGGAAGTTGACCCGACAGGCCTGATCGACGATGAAGCAGAATTCGTCGCCGTGAATGGTTTTGACCGGTCAAAACCCAACTTCCAGCCAACAGAGGGCGGTGAACCGGCGAGGGAGGAATAATAAACATATTCATTGGCTTATAAAAAGCCGTGTAATAGTTTAGCTGTGAAAACACTGAATGCCTTGCTTATGCCATCGTGCATAAAACACAGTATGTGACTCCGTGTTTCCTGATGGCAATATATGCATTATATTTGATGATTGTTTCTGCAAGACTTTAACTCAGTTCTCTGTAGATACAAGAGAAAAGACTGGCTTGGCGGCTTAGAACCGAACGGGTTAAAACACCCGGCTTTTATCCAATATGTTTACCATAATAGAAAACAGAAAACAGATATAAATAAAGGACAAGGGCTGAAACTAACTCTTTAGTTAATGCAGCAGGCAATTATATATAAATAATAGCCATACTTGTACCTTTGATCCTTAGACCACCGGCTTGAGTAACCTGGGTAATGAAGCTGATAACTCAATCTTTCTGAGAAATCAATACCTTTGAATACTTTAATGATCGTCATACCTTGGTAGCCTTGTTGTCAAATAGACAAGCCGGCGAAGAAGATCATGCTAATTATTTGCAACAAGAAACTCAAAGGCAAATAACAGTTAACAAGTATGATATAGCCTTATATTTAAAGGTTGGTGGCTGCTGATTCGAATACGATCAGTAAACCGGACCAAAGGGGTTAAGCTAAGGTTCGAATACGACCATATAGCCCCCAGTGGCTGTGGCGTTGCACCGATCAAGAGGGTACCGACAGCTATGTTCTCTTTGGTTCGAATACGACCTATGTTTGAACAGGAAGCCCCCAAATGACCTTGAGAGGTTTTTAACGAGCCTGATTCGAATACGATCCAAGTCGGACCCAAAAGGGGTTAAGCTATGATTTGGATATGATCAAGAAGACCCCTAGTGAGTTTGGCCTTGAGCCGATCAAGAGGGTTACGTCAGCTATGTTCTCTTTGGTTCGAATACGACCTATGTTTGAACAGGAAGCCCCCAAGTGACCATGATAATTGCAACTAGATTCGAATATGATCATAAGCCGGACCAAAAAAGGTTAGACTTGATTCAAATATGATCAGTTCCTTAATAGTCATTTGAAAATAAGAAATAACAAAGATGCATAATCTTTGAAAAGAAAGAGACCGATGGTCTTACTTTATGGCTTTATCATGGTATATATAATGTTAAAGTATGTACATGATGAGAGCCGGTGGCTCAGGTGTAGTATGGCCGAAGTTGAGAAATATTCCACGGCCGGCGGGTCTCCTCCTCCGACTTACATGAATCTTTGTGCTCTCGAACGTCGATGAGGTAATACGACCCGTTGTTTAAATTCTTGCTGACCACAAAGGGTCCTTCCCAAGTTGGGGATAACTTGTGCGCATCTGACAGATCCTGGATGAGCCGGAGCACCAGGTCGCCTTCCTGAAAAGTCCTGGACTTAACCCGGCGGCTGTGATAACGGCGTAGGTCATGTTGATAAATTGCTGATCGAGCCGCTGCTAAGTCTCTTTCTTCATCCAACAAGTCAAGTGCATCTTGTCTGGCTTGTTCATTATTAGCTTCAGCATAAGCCGCCACACGGGGCGAGTCATGAAAGATGTCACTAGGCAACACTGCTTCTGCTCCATAAACCATGAAGAAAGGTGTGTAACCTGTAAACCTGTTAGGCGTGGTGTTGATACTCCACAACACCGAGGGTAATTCCTCTACCCAACAACCCGTCATTCGCTGTAAGGGAACCATAAGCCGGGGTTTGAGACCTTTCGAAATTTCCTGGTTGGCTCTCTCAGCTTGACCATTGGATTGAGGATGAGCTACAGAAGAAACATCAAGCCGGATATGCTCACGTTGACAAAACTCCCCCATAGCCCCTTGGGACAGATTAGTGCCATTGTCAGTGATAATGCTGTGCGGAAAACCAAAATGGAAGATCACCTTTTTCATGAACTGAACCGCCGTGGCCGCGTCACACTTACTCACTGGCTCCACCTCAACCCACTTAGTGAATTTATCAACTGCCACTAAAAGATGTGTCTTTTTATCCTTAGACCTTTTGAAAGGTCCCACCATGTCAAGCCCCCAGACCGCAAACGGGCAAGTGATTGGAATCATCCAGAGCTCTTGAGCCGGCACATGCGCTCGTCGTGCGAACTTTTGACATCCATCACATCTGCTGACCAGATCCTCTGCATCAACGTGAGCCATCAACCAGTAAAAACCGTGATGAAAAGCCTTGGCCACCAGAGATTTTGACCTGGCATGATGACCACAATCGCCTTCATGTATCTCACGAAGTATTTCTTGACCTTCTTCGGGGGAAACACACCGCTGAAACGCTTCGGAGACGCTGCGATGGTATAGTTCTCCATCCGAAATCGTCATTGACTTAGATCGTCGTGTTATCTGTCGAGCCAGGGTGTCATCCGCTGGCAACTCTCCCCGAGTCATGTAAACCAAGAACTGCACTGTCCAATCTGGGATGACATGAAGAGCCGCCACCAACTGCGCCTCCGGGTCAGGAACAACTAAATCTTCTTCTGTGGGCAACTTGACAGACGGGTTATGCAAAACATCCAAAAAGGTGTTAGGTGGTACCCGCTTACGCTGAGACCCCAATCGGCTTAAAGCATTAGCCGCTTCGTTCTTTCGACGGTCAATGTGCTCCACCTGGTAACCTTTAAAATGTCCTGCAACAGCATCAACCTCTCGGTGATAAGCCACCATGAGAGGGTCCTTGGAATCCCACTTGCCTGATACCTGTTGAGCCACTAGATCTGAGTCACCAAGACATCTGACCCGACTCAAACTCATCTCTTTTGCCACTCGAAGACCATGGATCAAGGCTTCATACTCTGCTGCGTTGTTAGTGCAAGGAAACATCAACCGTAACACATAACAAAATTTGTCACCTCGCAGAGAGGTTAACACAACTCCAGCCCCCGAGCCTTCCAACTGTCTGGACCCATCAAAATGAATAGTCCAATACGTGTTGTCTGGTTTCTCTTCTGGCATCTGCATCTCTGTCCAGTCATTAATGAAGTCAACCAGTGCTTGAGATTTGATCACGGTACGTGGCACATACTTCAACCCGTGAGACGCAAGATCAATCGCCCACTTGGCGACTCGCCCAGTGGCTTCTCTGTTTTGAATGATGTCTCCCAAAGGAGCAGAGCTAACCATGGTGATTGGATGTCCCTGAAAATAATGCTTAAGCTTCTGGCTTGCCATGAACACCCCATATACGAGCTTCTGCCAATGTGGATATCGTTGCTAGGATTCAATTAGCACCTCAATGACGTAGTAAACCGGCCATTAAACCGGATGCTCCTTGACAGACTCCTTGCGCTCTACCACAATAGCCACACTAACAGCTCGTGAAATAGAGCTTCTCAAGCTGTGTCTTTAGATCTTCAAAAGAAGAGTTCGCAGCATCGCTCCAAACAAAATCATCTGTTTTCTTCACCATATGATACAGAGGCATTGCCTTCTTGCCTAACCGGCTTATGAACCGGCTCAAATCAGCAACACGGCCCGCCAGTCGTTGAATGTCATTGATGCATGTTGGTTTGGCCAAGGATGTAATTGCCTTGATTTTCTCCGGGTTAGCCTCAATACCTCGGTTAGACACAGCTACTACCACACATTGGCCTCTGGGCACTCCAAGCTCTCTTGACTTATTAATCAACCTGATCTCTGTCCAGGAGTTGCAACTAGTTTCTGGTGTTTGTAGGTAGTGTTAGTAGTCTACCAAGTGGCACCCGGTACAGGTGGGCTTGGGACAGACTAAGCACCGTGGCCGGGTATACCAAGCATCGCCCGTTTGGTGGCTTGGGAACCCTGTACACATCGTTTGGGGCCATGAGCGACACCCCGGCCAGATCTCCTTGCGGATGGAACCCGAATAGGCGATAAACCTGGACTAGAGACTTGCGTGGTTAGTCAGGTCGTGGCCGACTCCCTCGCCAGGCTTCCACTTGAAGGTTGCCGAGATACACGACGTGTACATGGTGGTAAGTGGCGAGAGCGTGTGTGAAGAAGTACACCCCTGCAGGGTTAACATCATCTATTCGAATAGCCACATCCACGATAAAGGACTTCTAGGTTGCCTGTACAGTTCATATACAAGTGAAAGTGGATACTCTAAAATGCGCAAGATAAGAGTGAGTGCTATGGATGGCGTTCTCGTAGGGACACGGGTGAGGGAGTCCTGGATCAAGGGGTCTCCGGACAGCCGGACTATCTCCATTGGCCGGACTGTTAGACTATGAAGATACAAGATTGAAGACTTCGTCTCGTGTCCGGATGGGACTCTACTTGGCGTGGAAGGCAAGCTAGGCAATACGGATATGGATATCTCCTCCTTTGTAACCGACCTTGTGTAACCCTAACCCTCTCCGGTGTCTATATAAACCGAAGGGTTTTAGTCCGTAGGACAACAATCACAACATACAATCATACCATAGGCTAGCTTCTAGGGTTTAGCCTCTCTGATCTCGTGGTAGATCTACTCTTGTACTACCCATATCATCAATATTAATCAAGCAGGACGTAGGGTTTTACCTCCATCAAGAGGGCCTGAACCTGGGTAAAACATCATGTCCCCTGCCTCCTGTTACCATCTGGCCTAGACGCACAGTTCGGGACCGCCTACCCGAGATCCGCCGGTTTTGACATCGACATTGGTGCTTTCATTGAGAGTTCCACTGTGTCGTCGCCGTTAGGGTTGATGGCTCCTACTATCATCAATAGCGATGCGGTCCAGGGTGAGACTTTTCTCCCCGGACAGATCTTCGTATTCGATGGCTTTGCACTGCGGGCTAATTCGCTTGGCCATCTGGAGCAGATTGAAAGCTACACCCCTGGCCATCAGGTCAGATTTGGAAGTTTGAACTACACGGCCGACATCCGCGGAGACTTGATCTTCGACAGGATTCGAGCCACAGCCGGGTGCACCGCACTGTCGCGATGGGTATGACCTAGCTCTGCCGCCGAACAGTACCCCAGAGCCCGTGCCCACAATAGCTCCGACCCTTAGTTCGGAGCTAACTGCACCAATCGAGGACGGGTGGTTAGACACCGCCTCAGGGGCTGTAGTCTCAACGGCGATCGAGCTGAACACCAGCATAATACTCCATGCAGCCCATGACTCCAAGGTGCTGGACTCTTTTTCTGACTCCGAACCGCCCGCGCCCCTGCCAATCGAATCCGATTGGGCGTCGATCATGGAATTCACCGCCGCGGATATCTTTCAGCACTCACCCTTCGGCGACATTCTGAATTCACTAAGGTCTCTCTCTTTGTCAGGAGAGCCCTGGCCGGATTATGGCCAACGGGATTGGGACGCGGACGACGAAGAAATTCGACGCCCACCCACCACCCACTTAATAGCCAATGTCGATGACTCAACCAACATGCTCGACTTCGACTCCGAAGACATCGACGGCATGGATGACGATGCGGGAGGTAAAGAGGAACCACCGCCCACAGGGCGCTGGACGTCCACCTCATCACATGACGTATACATGGTGGACACACCAAAAGACGACGACGAGGAACGGAAGGATGCACCGAAGGCTTGTTCCCTCGAGAAGCAGTCAAAGCGGCGGCGCAAGCACCGCCCAAATCCTGCCTCGGCAGAAACAACGATCATACAGACCCAGCGTTGGAGCAGAGCGAACCACTGCCGGACTACGGCAATACGGAGAATCAAACCGAATAAACTAATTCTGTCAAAGATAATAGTCCGGACGACATAACGCCAGACAGGCACCCGAAGCAGCAGAATGCCCATCAAAGGCTTGTTGCCACCACGAGGAGTCCGAAAAAGCAGAAGCAAAGGCTCAAGACTGCGTAGGACACACTCCAAATCATATGGAGTAAAGTACTCAACATAGTAGCGAAGTACGGCGACAATCGCCCCACCAAGAGCTACCCAAAGTGGAAGTTGCTACCTGAATTCGATGAGGAGGCCTCAGACCCCCCACAACCAAAAATCAAAACAGCCACCTGGCCGGATAGACGACCTCACGGCCAACATCGAGCGGCAAACAACGCCACTCACAAGCCAATACGTGATCCACGCGAGGGCTTGCACCAAAATGATGGTGCAACCAGATCCATCTATGGACCACGCAAGCGCGCCCCAGCATACGATGTAACACAACAAACATCCGAACAACACGGTGCACCCAGATACAGGGGTGCCACACACCCCCTATATTTCACCGACGAGGTGTTGGACCATGAATTTCCAGAGGGATTCAAACCCGTAAACATAGAGGCATACGACGGAACAACAGACCCTGGGGTCTGGATTGAGGACTATATCCTCCATATCCATATGGCTCGAGGAGATGATCTCCACGCCATCAAGTACTTACCCCTCAAGCTCAAAGGGCCAGCTCGTCACTGGCTCAAAACCTCCCCGAAAACTCCATTGGAAGCCGGGAAGAGCTCGAAGACGCGTTTCGGGCAAATTTTCAAGAGACTTATGTCCGACCTCCGGACACGGACGATTTGAGTCATATAACTCAACAGCCCGAAGAGTCAGCCCGAAAACTTTGGAAAAGATTTCTTACTAAAAAGAACCAAATTGTCGACTGTCCGGACGCCGAAGCCTTGGAAGCTTTTAAGCATAGCGTCCGTGACGAATGGCTTGCCAGACACCTCGGCCAAGAAAAGCCGAGAACAATGGCAGCATTAACAAGCCTCATGACCCACTTTTGCGCGGGTGAGGACAGCTGGCTAGCCAGATGCAGCACCAGCGACCCCAGTACATCTGAAGTTAGAGATGGAAACGGGAAATCACGACGCAATAGCAATAACAAACGCCGGAATAAAGAAGACAACACGAAGAGCACGACAGTAAACTCCGGATTCAAAAGCTCTCGGCTAGGTCAGCAAAAGCCTCCCTCTAAAGGCGCCAGAGACGAACTGTCCAGCCTAAACAAAATTCTGGACCAAATATGTCAGATCCATAGCACCCCTAGTAAACCCGCTAATCATACTCACAGAGAATGTTGGGTCTTCAAGTAGTCCGGCAAGCTCAACGCCGTACGCAAGGGGGAGGATGCACCAAGCGAAGACGAGGATGAGCCTCTCAAGCAAGACACTGGAGAACAAAAGAAATTTCCACCAGAAGTCAAAACAGTAAACGTGTTACACGTGATCAAGGGAAGAAACAAAACGACACTCCCAGAAAAATATGCCCAAGGGCCTATCACCGCGGAGTCCTGCCACTGGTCGTCTCAACCGATCACTTTCGACCATCATGATTACTCATCAAGTATCCGGCGTGCAGGATGGGCTGCCCTGGTATTAGACCCAACAATTGACGGATACCACTTCACACGAGTCCTGATGGACGGTGGCAGCAGTCTAAACCTGATTTACCAGGACACAATCCGCGAAATGGGGATAGACCCAACAATAATTTGCCATAGCAATACTACCTTTAAAGGAGTAACGCCAGGCCCAGGGGCTCATTGCACGGGCTCCCTGCTACTAAAGGTTATATTCGGCTTCCCCGATAACTTCCGTAGCGAACATTTAACCTTCCACATCGCTCCGTTCCAAAGTGGCCATCAAGCACTACTCGGACGCGAAGCTTTCGCTCGCTTTAATGCAATACCGCACTACGCTTCTCTCACACTCAAGATGCCCGGCCCACGTGGCATCATTACAGTGAACGAAAGTATTAAGTGATCTTTGCGCGCCGAAGAGCATGTGGCTGCCTTGGCAACTGCACACTAAAAATGGCCTCACCAACTAAAGCATTTAACAGGTCATCAAGACCTCAGACACGGTTAGACGAGCCCGACGCAGCTATATGTAATTCATACCGGATCAATGGTCACACCCCTATTAAAAATACAAGGGGCTCAACGCTCAGACAAGTGGCAATTTTTACTCATCTTGAAGTATACATGGTTTCTTTAAAAACTATCTTTTTGCACGACAACTTTTTCACCTAAGTTCCTCTCTTTTACAGATGATCATCGTGCTACACTCGTCCAGGATACGGCACAACAGAGACACAAGCGCAAAGGTGCAGTAGGGACCCGCTCCAAGGATTCTTTTTAGATTAAGACCCTGCGTAAACCTTTTTTACTGTCTCTTGTTGATACATATCCACCGAATTCTCAGCACAGTTGAGAAGGATGTTGACGTCTTGGCATGTGGCCACGTCAGAATAATGCACGTACCTGGACACAAGGGGCTTCTTACAAAGGGCACTATTTAGGCCCGGTTTATACCATAAAGACCGAATACCTTAGGGAGTGTTCGGCGTCGCGAGTTTGGCCTTATATGCATCAGCTCCGAATCATTGTCTTTGGTCAAATGTTGGGTTTGCCTGGCTCCTGTGTTTTGGTGCCTTACGTTCCACTTTATCGGCTAAGGTAGCACCAGGAGAACTACTGAGATTGTGCCCTGGTTCATCCGGACGAGCACCTCAGTACAGAAAGCCGAAAACTGACTGTCATGATATAGCGTGAGACTGGTCAACAACTCGATGACCTATCGGAATGTTAGAATTCCTCCGCCTTAACGAAGGGCCATTTTCCGGCCAGGCATGTACACACCCCGCGATCGGGAGAGTGCGGAGCAACCAGGGGCTATCTAGTAGCCCCACTGTCAATCTCCTATGGCTAAGTGAAAGTGTTAAAGCATTATAGTCCGGTTGCCTCGCTCGCTATGCTATCACCTCCTTAATAGGACCAAGACGTCGGGTTAAGTGTGAACACGCATTTTTTTGCGAGCACCTCCGCATTATATGCGTGGGGGTTGAAGCCGACGGCTGCAATCTTTCAGGTTATACACATGTATACATAAACGATCGCACAGGAGGCATCATACTACTTTCAGGAAAAAGTATAAACATAGCCTTATAAAAACTTCATAAAAGCATTGTGTTTACAATGAGAACACATATCACTCAAACATAATATTTTTCGAGCATTGGGCCTCTATCAAACGAGCACCCTCGAGAACCTCCTCAAAATAGTGCTCGGCAGCCACTCGGCCTATGGCCGAACCCTGCGCCACAACAGTGGTAGCGTCCATATCTGCCCAGTATGCTTTAACACGGGCAACGGGCATCCGCGAGCCTTTTATGCACGCCGACCTCTTCATCGCATTAATGTGCGGCACCGCACTAGGGAACTGCTGCACAAAGCTGAAATAGTTGTTTGGCTTTGGCTTTTCCAGCCATAGCTGATCCACAACAGACCTCATGGCGAGTCCGGACAACCTATTCAGTTCGGCCCATTTGGCTAGCTGGTCATTCAATGAAAGCGGACGCTCTGGAACATTGAATTGTGACCAGAACAGCTTGTCCACTTCACGATCTGTCTGACCTTGGAAGTACTTGGCCGCATCGGCAGCGCTCGCCGCTAAATCCATATACGCATCTGCCGAACTCCACAGCCGATCCAGAGGGGCATACCGTGGATCTCCGAACTTCCTCCATAACATGAAGGGTTTCCCAGCTGCAATATCCTCGGCTTCCCGCAGCTCCTCCTTCTTCGCTCCCATAGCAGAACGGGTGTCTTTGTCCGCCATCATGGCCTTCTCAAGGTCCATTGCCTTTGCTCGGTTTTCTTTTTCAAGGACTCGGCAACGGTCGGCAGTGTCTTTTAATTCTACGGCCATCTTGGCCATCTTCTTTTGGCTCTCAAAATGCGCGGCCTTCTCGGCTTTCAACTCTTCGGCCGCCTTCAAAGCAGCCGCATTACTAATCCTCGCTTGTTCCTTGGCTCGGGCAAGTTCTGCCCGCAAGGTTTCCACGGTGGCAGCTCCATCTGCAGTCACAACATATTAAAGATACTGGCATCATGCTGCTCTTACTATGTGGCGTTCACCAGATAATAACACATACCCTGTGCCTCGTCAAGCCTCTTGTTAACAAGCTCGACGTCAGCGTCTGCCGCATCCAGTTCCCGTTTTAATTTGGCAAACTCACTAGTCCGGCTAGCTACCGGAGCTTCCACCACCTGCACATAGGGGCAGTATGGTTATTGCCTGGGAATATGATCCTCTGTTCGCCACCGTTCTCGACGACAACCAGAGTCTTAGGGGCTACTATCTACACAGGGCACACCTAACATGTGCAGTACTATCACATATTATCTCACGTACCTCAAAGCCTGTCAGTAGACTCATAAAGGCTTCATGTAATCTGCTTTCGGCGGACGAAATTCTCTCCATCACCGTACCCATCAGCGTACGGTGTTCTTCTGAGATGGCCGCTCGCCCCACCAACTCCCTCAGAACGTCCGACCGCACACCAGACGGTGTCGGACTCTTTTGTCTGCTCTCTTCGGGAGCCGTACGCTGGGGACTTCGGGGGTCTATGGGATTATCTTCTGGCCTCACCAGATCCGGTGAGGCCCTCCGTGACGACACATCGGGGTCGCCCGCTTCTTGAGCGGAGGAGTCCGGGGGAGGCGTTTCACTCTCCATCATCTCTGGAAGAAGATCCCTCGAAGACGAGCTCAGCTGAGAGGGGCTAATGCCCGAACTGCAAGATATATGCGGTGGTTATTTTCTCAGAAAAAAGATAGCATACCTTTACTATTAAAGTATTTTGGATCACTTACGACTTGTTGGAGGGCTGATCCCCCCGCGGACTTTGTGCGGCAAAAGCACCCCCCGAGGCAGGACCCTCTGTGGGAGACTTCTTCTCCCGTTTGGAGGCTTCGGCTTCCGGATCCCCGGAAGCAGTCCTTTTCCTCCCCTGGTTTTCCTCCTTCGTGGAGACGCTCATTCCCTCATTTGGAACGGGCAGCGATGGGGGCCGCGTCCGCCCGTATTACCCCCCCCCCCCCGGTATCTTCCTTCGAGGGCTCCGAGCAAGGTGCAACCTCGAGCATCTTTTCCAATACCGGATTTTCCAAACCCTCAGGGAGGGGGGCCAAACACCGAATCATCTTCGCTTTTGTTAGCCAGTCTTGGTCAAAAAAGCAAACTCTCAGAAATAACTTTGTGACGAATAAAAGACAGTGTGTTCGGCCAGAGGATTTCTTACTTGTTCGGTGGCGCAGTTACAGCTCAGGCCCACGTCCTCGGTAATATCCGGACACTCTACTTGAGGTCTGAAGAATGACCTGTATATCTCCTCGTGCGTCAGGCCGAGGAAACTATGAATGGCACGCGGTCCCTCTGGGTTGAACTCCCACAAGCGAAGGGGCCGGCGTTTGCAAGGCTGGGCTTGACGAACCAGCATAACTTGTATTACCACAGCCAAATTAAAATCTCCCTTGAAGAGATCTCGGATGCGGCTTTGCAGTATAGGCACGTCCTTGGCTGGACCCCAGCTTAGACCTCTGATAATCCATGACATCAGTTGTGGTGGGGGGCCCAAGCGGAAAGCGGGGGCAGCCGCCCACTTGGCACTTCCGGGAGCCGTGACGTAAAACCACTCCTGTTGCCATAATTCGGACACCTCTGGAAAGGAACCTTTCGGCGAAGGAGCTCCTCCCATCTTGCCTATTGATGCACCTCCGCACGCTGCATGTTGCCCCTCGATCATCTTCGGCTTTACTTCAAAGGTCTTGAGCCACAGGCCGAAGTGAGGGGTAACGCGGAGGAAGGCCTCACACACGACAATAAATGTCGAGATGTGGAGAAAGGAGTCCGGAGCTAGATCATGGAAATCTAGCCCGTAATAGAACATCAAACCCCTGACGAAGGGATCCAGAGTGAGGCCTAGACCTCGGAGGAAGTGGGAGAAGAACACGACGTTCTCATTGGGTTCGGGAGTAGGGACGATCTGCCCTCGAGCAGGCAGCCGATGCGAAACCTCGGCGGTCAGGTATCTGGCCTCCCTCAATTTCTTAATGTCCTCTTCCGTAACGGAGGAGGGCATCCATCAGCCTTGAAGGCTGGATCCGGACATGATTGAAGATCTGGAGCACCTAACCTGGGCTTTGGGTGTTAGAACTCGAGGCGGGGGAAGGGTTCGATTGAGCACGAGAGGGAAAAAGCGAAAACCTTGTCCCTTTATAAAGAGGGTGAATATCAAGCGTCCTCTCCGTAGCCGTTTAGGACTTGCCTATAATCTAGGAGTCCTAGACACGGTTGGGTTACCCACGACCGCATTAATGAGAATCCCGTAATTGGGGGAACATGATCTCCGCTTTGACAAGACGTGTCAAGAAACCGCCTCGCGTTATGTGCGGGGCTGGTTAAAAGAAACGGTTCGAATAATCACAAGGCCATGACGTAGCGTCATGCTGCCAAAACAAGCTAGCAAATTAGATCTGTGAAAATATTATTCTCTCTACGGTGGAAGGTGGAACTTATTTTGCAGGGTCAGACACTATCCTCGTATTCAAATTCTTCTGTGATGTATTCGGAGAAGGAACCCGCCTTGCAATGCCGAAGACAATACTGCGCGCCGGACTCATCGTCATTGAAGCCTGGTTCAGGGGCTACTGAGAGAGTCCTGGATTAGGAGGTCTCCGGACAGCCGGACTATCTCCATTGGCCGGACTGTTAGACTATGAAGATACAAGATTGAAGACTTTGTCTCGTGTCCGGATGGGACTCTACTTGGCGTGGAAGGCAAGCTAGGCAATACGGATATGGATATCTCCTCCTTTGTAACCGACCTTGTGTAACCCTAACCCTCTCCGGTGTCTATATAAACCAAAGGGTTTTAGTCTGTAGGACAACAATCACAACATACAATCATACCATAGGCTAGCTTCTAGGGTTTAGTCTCTCTGATCTCATGGTAGATCTACTCTTGTACTACCCATATCATTAATATTAATCAAGCAGGACGTAGGGTTTTACCTCCATCAAGAGGACCCGAACCTGGGTAAAACATCGTGTCCCCTGCCTCCTGTTACCATCCGGCCTAGACGCACAGTTCGGGACCCCCTACCCGAGATCCGCCGGTTTTGACACCGGCAACGGGGGCGGATCCATAGTGGTGTATTGATATGGTGAATATGTTGGCTTGCGTGGTATACCACTCAGTCAAAGTTGGCTTGCTGCAGTTAAACTCCACCACCCCCTTTCTTTATACTGATGCATATGTAGATAGTTCTGATGTAAGTCTTGCTGGGTACATTTGTACTCACGTTTGCTTAATTTATATTTTTGCAGAGAGATTCCAGTCTCACTAGTAGTTCCGCGTGGACTTCGACATTTAGCTTGTTACCTCATCTATGATCTTGTACCCTTTGGAGGTTCTTGTAGATAGATAGTCTTACTAGCCTTCTCTCTTTTCATATGTCTGTACCGAGACATGTTTATGCTTCCGCATGTGCTTGTTACTTGTATGACTTGAGTGCTGGGTCATCAGACCCATGTTTGTAATATCTGGCTCTTCGGAGCCTAATGAATAAATACCTTGAGTCATAGAGTTATGTTGTGATGCCATGTTGTATTTGCACATATCGAGCATGTTGTGTGTATGTTATTTAAATGCTTGGTATGTGTGGGATCCGACAACCTAGTTGTTTATTCTTGGTAGTCTCTCTTATGGGGAAATGTCTCCTAGTGCTTCCACTGAGCCATGGTAGCTTGCTACTGCTCCAGAACATTTAGGCTGGCCGGCATGTGTCCTTCTTCGTTCCTGTGTCTGTCCCTACGGGGAAATTTCACGCGGTGTCTACCGGAGTCCTGTTAGCTTGCTACAGCCCGGATTCACTCGCTGATGACCGACACATTTGTTGTTGGGTCATGTATTCCTGTCCCTGTAAGTTAGTGCCAATTTGGATTCATGACTAGTCATGTCGGCCCGGGTTCTTTGTCATATGGATGCTAGCGACACTATCATATACGTGATCCAAAAGGCGCAAACGGTCTCGGGCCAGGTAAGGTGGCACCTGCGGGAATACCGTGCGAGAGTCCGCAAAGTGATATGATGTGTTACATGCTAGATCGGTGTGACTTAGGATTGGGGTCCTAACAATCACACCACTTGGTATTGTAAGAGATGCTGAAGATTTGTGTGGGAAAATAAAATACCCTACCGATTTTCTAGTTCTTGGTTCCCCGCAAGATGACTTTTGTCCCATTATCTTTGGTAGACCTTTCTTGAACACCGTTAATGCTAAAATAGATTGTGAGAAACAAACTGTCGGTGTTAGTTTTGGTGATGAGTCTCATGAGTTTATTTTGTCTAAGTTTAGTAGAAAGCATCATAAGAAAGAATTGCCTAGTAAGGATGAAATAATTGGTCTTGCTTCTATTGTCGTGCCTCCTACTGATCTGCTAGAACAATATTTGTTATACCATGAGAATGATATGCATATGCATGAAAGAAATGAGATATATAAAATTTTCTTTGAGCAACATCCTCTGCTTAAACACAATTTGCCTATTGAAACTCTAGGAGGTCCTCCTCCACCTAATGAAAATATTGAATATGAAATTCCTTCGGGTATGATAGAACACCTGCTAGCTAATCCTTATGCAGGAGATGGAACCAAACATCCTGATATGAACTTAATATATGTGGAATAAATTTGTGGATTGTTTAAGCTTGCAGGTTTACCCGGAGATGAAGTTAGGAAAAAGGTTTTCCCTTTATATTTGAAGGGAAAAGCATTGGCATGGTATAGGCTATGCGATGATACTGGATCTTGGAATTGGAATTGGTCGAAATTGGAATTTCACCAAAAAAATTATCCTATGCATCTAGTTCATCGTGATTGGAATTACATATGTAATTTTTGGTCTCGTGAAGGAGAAAGTATAGCTTTATCTTGGGGGAGGCTTAAGTCAATGTTATATTTGTGCCCCAATCATGAGCTCTCTAGAGATTATTATCTAGAATTTTAATGCTCGGCTTTCTCATGATGATCAATCCATGCTCGATACTTCTTGTACCGATTCTTTTATGAAGAAGACTATTGAATTACGGTGGGATCTTTTGGAAAGAATTAAATGCAAGTCTGAAGATTGGGAACTCGACAAAGGTAAAGAGTCAGGTATTAAGCTTAAGTATGATTGTGTTAAATATTTTATGAATACCGATGCTTTTCAAAAGTTTAGCACTAAATATGGACTTGACTCTGAGATAGTAGCCTCCTTTTGTGAATCATTTGCTACTCATGTTGATCTCACTAAGGAGAAGTGGTTTAAATATCACCCACCTATTAAAGAAGAAATTAAAGAACCTGAACTGGCTAAAGAAGATACTATACTTTATGATGTTGATCCAGTTGTTCCTACTGCTTATATTGAGAAACCACCTTTCCCTGTTAGGATAATGGAACATGCTAAAGTTTAAACTGTGGTTAACAAAAGTTTTATTAGAACACCTAAACCTGATGAACAAATCAAAGTAGAACCTAGTGTTGCTATGGTTAAGGATCTCCTGGAAGAAAATATAGATGGGCATGTTATTTACTTCTATAATGAAGGTACTAGAATTGCCAAACCTAATAAAGAGGAAAAACATAGACCCGTTGTTTCCATGCCTATTGTCTCAGTTAAAATAGGAGATCACTATTATCATGGTTTATGTGACATAGGTTCTAGCATGAGTGTTATTCTCTTTACTTTATATCAAGAAATTATGAATGGCATAGCACCCGCTGAAATAGAAGACATAGATGCCACTATTAAACTTCCTAATAGAGACACCATCACACCACATGAGATTGTTAGAGAGGTTGAAGTCTTGTGTGGTAAAATAAAAAACCCTACTGATTTTCTTGTTCTTGGTTCCCCACAAGATGATTTTTGTCCTATTATCTTTGGTCGACCTTTCTTGAACACTGTTAATGCTAAAATAGATTTTGAGAAACAAACTGTCGGTGTTAGCTTTGGTGATGAGTCTCATGAGTTTAATTTTTCCAAGTTTAGTAGAAAGCTTCATGAATAAGAATTGCCTAGTAAGGATGAAATAATTGGTTTTGCTTCTATTGCGGTGCCTCGTACAGATCCTATAGAACAATATGTGCTAGACCAGGAAAATGATTTACATATGCATGAAAGAGATAAGATTTTCTTTGAACAACGTCCTCTGCTTAAACACAATTTGACTATTGAAATTCTAGGAGGTCCTCCTCCACCTAAAGGTGATCTTGTGTTTGAATTAAAACAATTTCTAGACACTTTGAAACATGCTTATCTTGATGAAAAGAAGATATATCCTGTTATTATTAGTGCTAACCTTTCAGAACATGAAGAAGAAAGATTATTGGAAGTTCTGAGGAAGCACCGAGCTGCTATTGGATATACTCTTGATGATTTAAAGGGCATTAGTCCCACTCTATGTCAGCACAAGATTAATATGGAACCTAATGCTAAACCCGTTGTGGATCACAAACGTCAGTTAAATCTGAAGATGGAGGAAGTGGTAGTAACGGAAATATTAAAACTTCTGGAAGCAGGTATAATCTATCCTATAGCTGATAGTAGATGGGTAAGTCATGTTCATTGATACTACAAGGAGATGAAGATTGCAATGATAAGAGCCAATGTCATGGAAGCTGATGAGAAAACAATGGCGCGTTTCTTGAATGGACTCAATCATCCTATCAAGAAGATCGCCGACTTCCAACCATACTCAAACCTCATTGTCGGTGTCAAAACCGGTGGATCTCGGGTAGGGGCTCCCGAACTGTGCGTCTAGGCCGGATGGTAACAGGAGGCAAGGGACATGAAGTTTTACCCAGGTTCGGGCCCTCTTGATGGAGGTAAAACCCTACGTCCTGCTTGATTAATATTGATGATATGGGTAGTACAAGAGTAGATCTACCACGAGATCAGAGAGGCTAAACCCTAGAAGCTAGCCTATGGTATGATTGTATGTTATAATTGTTGTCCTACGGACTAGAACCCTTTGGTTTATATAGACACCGGAGAGGGTTAGGGTTACACAAGGTCGGTTACAAAGGAGGAAATATCCATATCTGTATTGCCTAGCTTGCCTTCCACACCAAGTAGAGTCCCATCCGGACACGAGACGAAGTCTTCAATCTTGTATCTTCATAGTCTAACAGTCCGGCCAATGGAGATAGTCCGACTGTCCATAGACCCCCTAGTCCAGGACTCCCTTAGTAGCCCCTGAACCAGGCTTGAATGACGATGAGTCCGGCGCGCAGTATTGTCTCCGGCATTGCAAGGCGGGTTCCTTCTCCGAATACATCACAGAAGAACTTGAAAACGAGGATAGTGTCCAACCCTGCAAAATAAGTTCCACATTCCACCATAGAGAGAATAATATTTTTGCAGATCTAATTTGCTGGCTTGTTTTGGCAGCATGACGTTATGTCATGGCTCGGTGATTATTCGAACCGTTTCTTTTAACCAGCTCCACACATAACGCGAGGCGGTTTCTTGACACGTCTTGCCGAAGCGGAGATCGTGTTCCCCCAATTACGGGATTCTCATTAATGCGGTCGTGGGTAACCCAACCGTGTCCAGGACTCCTAGATTATAGGCAAGTCCTAAACGACTACGGAGAGGACACTTGATATTCACCCTCTTTATAAAGGGACAAGGTTTTCGCTTTTTCCCTCTCGTGCTCAATCGAACCCTTCCCCCGCCTCGAGTTCTAACACCCAAAGCCTAGGTTTAGGTGCTCCGGATCTTCAACCATGCCTGGATCCAGCCTTCAAAGCCGATGGACGCCCTCCTCCATTACGGAAGAGGACATTAAGAAGTTGAGGGAGGCCAGATACCTAACCGCCGAGGTTTCACATCGGCTGCCTGCTCGAGGGCAGATCGTCCCTACTCCCGAATGCAACGAGAATGTCGTGTTCATCTCCCACTTCCTCCGAGGTCTAGGCCTCACTCTGGATCCCTTCGTCAGGGGTTTGATGTTCTATTACGGGCTAAATTTCCATGATCTAGCTCCGGACTCCTTTCTCCACATCTCGACATTTATTGTCATGTGCGAGGCCTTTCTCCGCATCACCCCTCACTTCGGCTTGTGGCTCAAGACCTTTGAAGTGAAGCCGAAGATGATCGAGGGGCAACATGCAGCGTGCGGAGGTGCATCAATAGGCAAGACGGCAGGAGCTCCATGGACGAAAGGTTCCTTCCCAGAGGTGTCCGAATTATGGCAGCGGGAGTGGTTTTATGTCACAGCTCCCAGAAGTGCCAAGTGGGCGGCTGCCCCTGCTTTCCGCTCGGGCCCCCCACCACAACTGATGTCATGGATTAGCAGAGGTCTGAGTTGGGTCCAGCCAAGGACGTGCCTATACTGCAAAGCCGCATCCGAGATCTCTTTGAGGGAGATTTTAATTTGGTAGCGGTAATACAAGTTATGCTGGTTCGTCAAGTCCAACCTTGCAAACGCCGACCCCTTCGCTTGTGGGAGTTCAACCCAGAGGGACCACGTGCCATTCAAAGTTTCCTCGGCCTGATGCACGAGGAGATGTACAAGTCATTCTTCGGACCTCAAGTAGAATGTTCGGATATCAGCGAGGACGTGGGCCTGAGCAGTAACCGCGCCGCCGAACACACTGTCTTTTATTCGAAGTTATTTATGAGAGTTTGCTTTTTGACCAGGACTGGCTAACAAAGGCGAAGATGATTCGGTGTTTGGCCCCCCTCCCTGAGGGTTTGGAAAATCCGGTATTGGAAAAGATGCCCGAGGTCGCACCTTGCCCGGAGCCTGTGAAGGAAGATACCGGGGGGATAATACGGGCGGATGCGGGCCCCCATCGCTACCCGTTCCAACCGAGGGAACGAGCGTCTCCACGAAGGAGAACAACCGGGGGAGGAAAAGGACTGCTTCCGAGGATCCGGAAGCCGAAGCCTCCAAACGGGAGAAGAAGTCTCCCACAGAGGGTCCCGCCTCGGGGGGTGCTTTTGCCGCACAAAGTCCGCGTGGGAATCAGCCCTCCAACGAGTCGTAAGTGATCCAAAATACTTTAATAGTAAAGGTATGCTATCTTTTTCTGAGAAAATAACCACCGCATATATCTTGCATTTCGGGCCTTAGCCCCTCTCAGATGAGCTCGTCTTCGGGGGATCTTCTTCCAGAGATGATGGAGAGCGAAACGCCTCCCCTGGACTCCTCCGCTCAAGAAGCGGGCGACCCCGAAGTGTCATCATGGAGGGCCTCTCCGGATCCGGCGAGGCCAGAAGATAATCCCATAGACCCCCGAAGTCCCCAGCGTCCGGCTCCCGAAGAGAGCAGACAAAAGAGTCCGGCACCGTCTGGTGTGCGGTCGGACATTCTGAGGGAGTTGGTGGGGCGAGCAGCCATCTCAGAAGAACACCGTATACTGATGGGTACCGTGATGGAGAGAATCTCGTCCGTCGAAAGCGGATTACATGAAGCCTTTATGAGTCTACTGACAGGCTTTGAGGTACGTGAGATAATATGTGATAGTACTGCACATGTTAGGTGTGCCATGTGTAGATTGTAGCCCCTGAGACTCTGGTTGTCGTCGAGAACGGCGGCGAATAGAGGATCATATTATCAGGAAATAACCAGACTGCCTCTATGTGCAGGTGGTGGAAGCTCCGGTTGCTGGCCGGACTAGTGAGTTTGCCAAATTAAAACGGCAACTGGATGCCGCAGACGCCGACATCGAGCTTGTTAACAAGAAGCTTGACGAGGCACAGGGTAAGTGTTATTATTTGGTGAATGCCACATAGTAAGAGCAGCATGATGCCAGTATCTTTAATATGTTGTGATTGCAGATGGAGCTGCCACCATGGAAGCCTTGCGGGCAAAACTTGCCCGAGCCAAGGAACAAGCGAGGATTAATAATGTGGCTGCTTTGAAGGCGGCCGAAGAGTTGAAAGCCGAGAAGGCCGCACATTGCGAGAGCCAAGAGAAGATGGCCAAGATGGCCGTAGAATTAAAAGACACCGCCGACCGTTGTTGGGTCCTTGAAAAAGAAAACCGAGCGAAGGCAACGGACCTTGAGAAGGCCACGGCGGTGGACAAAGACACCCGTCTGCTATGAGAGCGAAGAAGGAGGAGCCGCGGGAAGCCGAGGATATTGCGGCTGGGAAACCCTTCATGTTACGGAGGAAGTTCAGAGATCCACAGTATGCCCCTCTGGATCGGCTGTGGAGTTCGGCAGATGCGTATATGGATTTGGCGGCGAGCGCTGCCGATGCGGCCAAGTACTTCCAAGGTCAGACAGATCGTGAAGTGGACAAGTTGTTCTGGTCGCAATTCCACGTTCCAGAGCGTCCGCTTTTATTGACTGACCAGCTAGCCAAATGGGCCGAACTGAATAGGTTGTCTGGACTCGCCATGAGGTCTGTTGTGGATCAGCTATGGACGGAAAAGCCAAAGCCGAACAGCTATTTTAGCTTAGTGCAGCAGTTCCTTGGTGCGGTGCCGCGCATTAATGCGATGAAGAGGTTGGCGTGCATAGAAGGCTCGCGGATGGCCCTTGCCCGTCTTAAAGCATACTGGGCGGAGATGGACGCTACCACTGTTGCGGCGCAGGGTTCGGTCATAGGTCGAGTGGCTGCCGAGCATTATTTCGAGGAGGTTCTCGAGGGTGCTCGTTTGATAGAGGCCCAGTGCTCGAAAAATATTATGTTTGAGTGATATGTATTCTCATTGTAAGCACAATGCTTTTATGAATTTTTTATAAGTCTATGTTTATACTTATGCCTGAAAGTAGTACGATGCCTCCTGTGCGGCCGTTTATGTATACATGTGTATAACCTGAAAGATTGCAGCCGTCGGCTTCAACCCCCATGCATATAATGCGGAGGTGCTCGCAAAAAAATGCGTGTTCACACTTAACCCAACGTCTTGGTCCTATTAAGGAGGTGGTAGCGTAGCGAGCGAGGCAACTGGACTATAATGCTTTAACACTTTCACTTCGCCATAGGAGTTTGACAATGGGGCTACTAGATAGCCCCTGGTGGCTCCGCACTCTCCTGATCACGGGGTGCGTACATGCCTGGCCGGAAAATGGCCCTTCGTTAAGGCGGAGGAATTCTAACATTCCGATGGGTCATCGAGTGGTTGACCAGTCTCACGCTATATCATGACAGTCAGTTTTCGGCTTTCTCTACTGAGGTGCTCGTCCAGATGAACCAGGGCACAATCGCAGTAGTTCTCCTGGTGCTACCTTAGCCGGTAAAGCGGAACATAAGGCACCAAAACACAGGAGCCGGGCAAACCCAACATTTGACGAAAGACAATGATTCGGAGCTGATGCATATAAGGCCAAACTCGTGACGCCGATCACTCCCTAAGGTATTCAGTCTTTATGGTATAAACCAGGCCTAAATAGTGACCTTCGTAAGAAGCCCCTTGTGTCCAGGTACGTGCATTGTTCTGACGTGGTCACATGCCAAGACGTCAGCATCCTTCTCAACTGTGCTGAGAATTCGGTGGATATGTATCAACAAGAGACAGTAAAAAAGGTTTATGCAGGGTCTTAATCTAAAAAGAATCCTTGGAGCGGGTCCCTGCTGCACGTCTGCGCCTATGTCTCCGTTGTGCCGTATCCTGGACGGGTGTAGCACGATGATCATCTATAAAGGAGAGGAACTTAGGTGAAAAAGTTGTTGTGCGAAAAGATAGTTTTTAAAGAAACCATATATAATTCAAGATGAGTAAAAATTTCCACTTGTCTGCGCACGTTGAGCCCCTTGTATTTGTAATAGGGGTGTGACCATTGATCCGGTATAAATTAAATATAGCGGCGCCGAACTCGACTAACCGTGTCTGAGGTCTTGACGACCTGTTAAATGCTTTAGTTGGTGAGGCCATTTTTAGTGTGCGGCTGCAAAGGCAGCCACACTCTCTTTGGCGCGCAAAGATCGTTTGATACTTCCGTTTACTGTAATGATGCCGCGTGAACCGGGCATCTTGAGTGTGAGGGAAGTGTAGTGCGGTATTGCATTAAAGCGAGCGAAAGCTTCGCGTCCGAGTAGTGCTTGATAGCCACTTCGGAACAGAGCGATGTGGAAGGTTAAATGTTCGCTACGGAAGTTATCGGGGAAGCCGAATATAACTTTTAGTAGCAGGGAGCCCGTGTAATGAGCCCCTGGGCCTGGCATTACTCCTTTAAAGGTAGTATTGCTATGGCAAATTTTTGTTGGGTCTATCCCCATTTCGCGGATTGTATCCTGATATATCAGGTTTAGACTGCTGCCACCGTCCATCAGGACTCCTGTGAAGTGGTATCCGTCAATTATTGGGTCTAATACCAGGGCAACTCATCCTGCACGCCGGATACTTGCTGAGTAATCACGATGGTCGAAAGTGATCGGTTGAGACAACCAGTGGCAGGACTCCACGGTGATAGGCCCTTGGGCATATTTTTCTGGGAGTGCCGTTTTGTTTCTTCCGTTGATCACGTGTAACACGTTTACTGTTTTGACTTCAGGGGGAAATTTCTTTTGTTCCCCAGTGTCTTGCTTGAGAGGCTCATCCTCATCTTCGCTTGGTGTATCCTCCCCCTTGTGTACGGCGTTGAGCTTGTCGGACTGCTTGAAGACACAACATTCTCTATGGGTATGATTAGCAGGTTTACCAGGGGTGCTATGGATCTGACATATTTGGTCCAGAATTTTGTTTAGGCTGGACAGTTCGTCTCTGGCGCCTTTAGAGGGCGGCTTTTGCTGACCTGGCCGAGAGCTTTTGAATCTGGCGTTTACTGCCGTGCTCTTCGTGCTGTCTTCTTTATTTCGGCGTTTGTTATTGCTGTTGCACCGTGATTTCCCGTTTCCATCTCTAACTTCAGATGTACTGGGGTCGCCGGTGCTGCATCTAGCTAGCCAGCTGTCCTCACCTGCACAAAAGCGGGTCATGAGGCTTGTTAATGCTGCCATTGTTCTAGGCTTTTCTTGGCCGAGGTGTCTGGCAAGCCATTCGTCACGGACGCTATGCTTAAAAGCTGCCAAGGCTTCGGCGTCCAGACAGTCGACAATTTGGTTATTTTTAGTGTGAAACATGTACCAAAGTTTTCGGGCTGACTCTCTGGGCTGTTGAGTTATATGACTCAAATCGTCCGCGTCCGGAGGTCGGACATAAGTCCCTTGAAAATTTGCCCGAAAAGCGTCTTCGAGCTCTTCCCAGCTTCCAATGGAGTTTTCGGGGAGGCCTTTAAGACAGTGACGAGCTGGCCCTTTGAGCTTGAGGGGTAAGTACTTGATGGCGTGGAGATCATCTCCTCGAGCCATATGGATATGGAGGATATAGTCCTCAATCCAGACCCCAGGGTCTGTTGTTCCGTCGTATGCCTCTATGTTTACGGGTTTGAATCCCTCTGGAAATTCGTGGTCCAGCACCTCATCGGTGAAACATAGGGGGTGTGCAGCACCCCTGTATCTGGGTGTACCGCGTTGTTCGAATGCTTGATGCGTTACATTGTATGCTGGCGCGCGCTTGCGTGGTCCATAGATGGATTTGGTTGCGCCGTCCTTTTGGTGCGAGCCCTCACGTGGATCGCGTATTGTCTTGTGAGTGGCATTGTTTGCTGCTCTATGTTGGCCGTGAGGTCGTCTATCCGGCCAGGTGGCTATTTTGATTTTTGGTTGTGCGGGGTCTGAGGCCTCCTCGTCGAATTCAGGTAGCAACTTCCACTTTGGGTAGCTCTTGGTGGGGCGATTGTCGCCGTACTTCGCTGCTGTGTTGAGTACTTTACTCCATTTGATTTGGAGTGTGTCCTGCGCAGCCTTGAGCCTTTGCTTCTGCTTTTTCAGACTCCTCGCGGTGGCAACAAGCCTTTGACGGGCATTCTGCAGCTCCGGGTGCCTGCCCGGCGTTATGTCGTCCGACTATTATCTTTGATAGAATTGGTTTGTTCGGTTTGATTCCCCGTATTGCCGTGGTCCGGCAGTGGTTCGCCCTGCTCCAACGCTGGGTCTGTATGATCGTTATTTCTGACGAGGTGGGATTTGGGGCGGCGCTTGCGCCGCCGCTTTGACTGCTTCTCGAGGGAACAAGCCTTCGGTGCGTCCTTCCGTTCCTCGTCGTCGTCTTCTTTTGGTGTGTCCACCATGTATACGTCATATGATGAAGTGGACGTCCAGCGCCCTGTGGGCGGAGGTTCTTCTTCGCCTCCCGCATCGTCGTCCATACCGTCGATGTCTTCGGAGTCGAAGTCGAGCATGTCGATTGAGTCATCGACAGTGGCTATTAAGTGGGTGGTGGGTGGGCGGCGAATTTCTTCGTCATCCGCATCCCAATCTTGTTGGCCATAATCCGGCCAGGGCTCTCCTGACAAAGAGAGAGACCTTAGTGAATTCAGAATGTCGCCGAAGGGCGAGTGCTGAAAGATATCTGCGGTTGTGAATTCCATGATCGGCGCCCAATCGGATTAGATTGGCAGAGGCGCGGATGGTTCGGAGTCCGGGAAAGAGTCCGGCACCTTGGAGTCACGGGCTGCGCAGAGGGCTAGGCAGGTGTTCGGCTCGATCGCCGTTGAGACTGTAGCCCCTGAGGCGGTGTCTAACCACCCGTCCTCGATTGGTGCAGTTGGCTCCAAACTAAGGGTCGGAGCTGATGCGGGCGCGGCCTCTGGGGTACTGTTCGGCAGCAGAGCTAGGTCATACCCATCGCAACAGTGCGGCGCGCCCGGCTGTGGCTCGAATCCGTCAAAGATCAAGTCTCCGCGGATGTCGGCCGTGTAGTTCAAACTTCCAAATCTGACCTGATGGCCAGGGGCCTAGCTTTCAATCTGCTCCAGATGGCCAAGCGAATTAGCCTGCAGTGCAAAGCCGCCGAATACGAAGATCTGTCCGGGGAGAAAAGTCTCACCCTGGACCGCATCGCTATCGATGATAGTAGGAGCCGTCAAGCCTAATGGCGACGACACAGAGGAACTCTCAATGAAAGCACCAATGTCGGTGTCAAAACCGGCAGATCTTGGGTAGGGGGTCCCAAACTGTGCGTCTAGGCCGGATGGTAACAGGAGGCAAGGGACACGAAGTTTTACCCAGGTTTGGGCCCTCTTGATGGAGGTAAAACCCTACGTCCTGCTTGATTAATATTGATGATATGGGTAGTACAAGAGTAGATCTACCACAAGATCAGAGAGGATAAACCCTAGAAGCTAGCCTATGGTATGATTGTATGTTATAATTGTTGTCCTACGGACTAGAACCCTTCGGTTTATATAGACACCGGAGAGGGTTAGGGTTACACAAGGTCGGTTACAAAGGAGGAGATATCCATATCCGTATTGCCTAGCTTGCGTTCCACGCCAAGTAGAGTCCCATCCGGACACGAGACGAAGTCTTCAATCTTGTATCTTCATAGTCTAACAATCCGGCCAATGGAGATAGTCCGGCTGTCCGGAGACCCCATAATCCAGGACTCCCTCACTCATCGAGCTAGTGCACCAAGCTAACAAAGTGGAACGCCAAGTGCAAGATGATTTCAAGTATGCCAAGTTCTCATCCAAGTCATACGGCTTCTCCAATAACCAAGCTTCAACGACTCCAACACCGACTACAAGACCTTCTACTTCCAACATCGACAAGTCGACTTCCAAGAAAGCTTCGTCAACTACAAGCCATCCTCCTATGAGCAACTTCAAGCCGAGAGCTTCATCATCATCAACCCCAACCGATGAGACTGTCAAGACAAGTTCCTTCAAGTGTTTCACTTGCGGAGGCCGAGGCCACAAGTCCTACGAGTGCACCAACAAGCGAACCATGGTCTTCAACGATGATGGCACTTATGACTCCTTGAGCGACGGCGAAATGGAAGCCCTCGAGCAAGTCACCATGCACCGCCAAGTGAACAATGAAGAAGAACAGGTCTTTTGTGATGAAGACTCAAGTCCCGCACTTGTTGTCTCCAAAGTCTTGACTCTCCAACATCACCAAGAAGAAGACCAATGATGTCACATATTCCACACCAAGGCCGGCATCAATGGACGATCCGTCAAGGTCATCATCGATGGAGGGAGTTGTCACAATCTCGCAAGTGAAGAACTTTTCTCCAAGCTCCAATTACCCAAGACGAAGCATCCACATCCATACGAAGTGCAATGGCTTAGTGACTCCGGCACTATCCAAGTCGAGCACCGAGTACAAGTCTCCTTCAAGATCGGCGCCTACTAAGACACCTTGGAGTGCGACATCGTACCAATGACCATTTTCATCTTCTCCTTGGACGGCCATGACAATTCGACAGAGGAGTCGTCCACAACGGCCGAACGAACCACTACATCTTCAAGATGAAGGGCAAGGAGTACGTCCTCCGTCCAATGTCGCCAAGTCAAGTGGTCGCCGACAAGCAAAACACCCATCATGGAGAGAATAGTGAGAGAGTGAGCCACCAAAAAGAGAGTGAGCGCCACAAGCCCAAATTGAGTGCCTCCACGATGAGCGAAAACAAGAACCAAGTTCTATTTGCCACCAAACGTGAGATGAGAGAAGTGTGTGAGAACCCATCTAGTGTCCTACACTACGAACTCGTGTGCAAGGACAATGCACCACAAACTAACACCTCTCACACTCTTCATCTAGCGTTGTCTTCTCTTTTGCAGGAATTTCAAGATGCTTTCCCCGATGAGCTACCTCCGGGACTACCTCCACTTCGAGGCATTGAGCACCGCATCGACCTCATCCCTGGAGCGCCACTTCCAAACAAAGCTCCCTACCGCGTCAACCCCGACGAAACAAAAGAAATACAAAGGCAAGTAAAGCATCTCATAGACAATGGACATGTGCATGAAAGTTTGAGCCCTTGTGCCGTACCGGTCATCCTTGTGCCAAAACGTGACGGTAGCTTTCGCATGTGCTCCGATTGTAGACCTATCAATGCTATCACCGTTCGCTATAGGTACCCCATTCCATGCCTAGATGATATGCTTGATGAGCTTAGCGGTGCCACTATATTTTCCAAAATTGATCTTAAGAGTGGTTACTATCAAATCCACATACAGGAGAGTGATGAATGGAAAACCGCCTTCAAAACCAAGTTTGGTTTGTATGAGTGGTTAGTCATGCCTATGGGTCTCTCGGAAGAACTGGGCACTTTTATGCGCCTTATGAATCATGTCTTTCGCCCTTACATTGGTATATTTGTTGTGGTTTACTTCGATGACATTCTTGTGTTTAGCAAATCTATTATAGAGCATGTCACCCATGTCCGCACCGTTTTGCAAACTCTTAGAAAAGAGCGACTCTATGCTAATATGGAGAAATGCCTTTTTAGTGTTGATAAGATCGTTTTCTTGGGTTTTGTTGTTTCTCCTAAGGGTGTTCATGTTGATGAGTCCAAGATTAATGCTATTAAGACTTGGCCGCAACCAACCAACTTGCATCAAGTGCGTAGTTTTCTTGGCCTTGCGGGTTTCTATCGTCGCTTTGTAAAGGATTTTAGCACCATTGCTTCGCCTTTGCATGCTTTGAGCAAGAAGAATGCGCCTTTTTGTTTGGGGACCATCCCAAGATACCGCATTCAATGAGCTTAAGAATTTGCTCACTTATGCTCCCGTCCTTGCTTTACCCAACTTCGACAAGCCTTTTGAAATTCATTGCGATGCTAGTGGTAATGGCATAGGAGGTGTGTTAACGCAAGAGAAGCGCCCCATAGCTTACTTTAGTGAGAAACTTTCCGGAGCGCAACTCAATTATCCCATCTATGACAAAGAGTTATATGCTTTAGTCCGCGTTTTTCATGAATGGGAACACTACCTTCGTCCCAATGAGTTTATCATTCATACCGATCATGAGACTCTCAAGTATCTTAAGGGACAAACTAAGTTGAACAAGCGTCATGCTAAATGGAGTGAATTTATTGAGTCTTTTCCCTATGTCATCAAGTACATCAAGGGTAAAGAAAACATAGTAGCGGATGCTCTTTCCCGCATTTTCATGCTTGTCACGAAACTTGAGTTAGATGTCATTGGCTTTGAGCATATCAAAGACTTATATGAGCATGATGCAACTTTTGCCATTCCTTATGCCAAGTGTTTGTCGAATACATCTTGGGAACGCTATTACATCAAAGATGGCTACCTTATGAGAGCTAACAAACTTTGCATTCCCGAGTCCTCGCTTCGTTTGTTGCTTTTGCAGGAATCTCATGGAGGAGGCTTAATGGGACACTTCGGACGTGACAAGACGTTCGCCATGCTCTCGAAGAGCTACTTTTGGCCTAAGATGTTTCGGGATGTCAATCGTTTCACCAACCGGTGTTCTACATGTCGCAAAGCTAAGTCCAAAGCTCAATCTCATGGTCTCTATATGCCTTTACCAATTCCATACCAGCCTTGGGAAGACATTAGCATGGACTTTGTACTTGGTTTGCCTAGGACTTGCAATGGGAAAGATTCCATATTTGTCGTTGTGGACCGTTTCTCCAAAATGGCACATTTTATTCCTTATCACAAGATAAACGATGCTTCACATGTTGCTAATCTCTTTTGTAGGGAAATATTGCGTCTCCATGGTGTGCCAAAGACGATTGTCTCGGACCGCGACGTCAAGTTCCTTAGCTACTTTTGGAAGACCCTATGCGCCAAGCTCGGAATCAAGCTACTCTTTTCCACGGGGTACCATCCTCAAACCGACGACCAAATGGAGGTGACAAACCGCACACTCTCCGCTCTACTTCGAGTACTCATCAAGAAGAACATCAAGGAGTGGGAGGAGTGTCTACCCATCGCCGAGTTCGCCTACAACCGAGCAAGACACTCAACAACCGGCAAGTCCCCTTTCGAGGTCATCTATGGATTCAACCCTTTGTCACCATTGGATATTCTACCTCTTCCACTCCAAGAGCGAATCAATTTGGACGCAAGTGCACGAGTGACCCATCTCAAGAAGGTGCATGAAGATACAAGAAACACCATCGAGCGCCAAGTACAACGCCTTGCGACAAAGCTCAACATCAACAGGAAACCTATGGTCTTCAACATTGGTGATCTCATGTGGCTACACCTTCGCAAGGAGCGCTTTCCACAAGAACGCAAGTCTAAGCTTCGACCACGAGCAGATGGACCCTTCAAGGTGCTCGCACGCTACAACGACAACGCTTACAAGATCGACCTCCCGCGCGACAAGTACAAGGTGAGCGACATTTTCAACATCAAAGATCTCTCTCCCTTCCATGGTGATGAAGAACTCGATCCGAGGACGGATCTTCCCCAAGGGAGGGGAGATGATGCGGAGCATCCCACGACCATCCCCATGGATGCCACCTCAACTATCCAAGCTCCAAGTGGACCAATAACAAGGGCTAGGGCACGTGCTATTCAATCCGAGGTGACATCACTCCTACTTGAGTTTTCCCCCTCTTCAAGTGAGACATGGCTACTGCCTAAGTCCGAGATACTATGTGTCATCAGGTACAACGCTCAAGACTCGGAGCTGAGGACTGTAGAAGAAGAGACAGGCGTCAACACTCCAGACAGCCCGGAACTTCCGGCCAGAGCCCGGAACTTCCGGCCCCCGGACCTTCCGGCGGCCGATGACTTCGACCAGCCCAGGCGTGCCAACTCTCGGGGTAGCCCGGACCCCGACCCGGACCTTCCGGCGCCCGGAACCTCCGGTCTGCCCGGACCTTCCGGCCCCTGGATGCCAGCAAATCTCCACCACGCCAACTCTCTGGTTAGGTCGGACCCTCCCCAGAACCTCCGGTGCCTGGAACTTCCGGCCCTGCCTGCGCGCAGCCACTTGGGCCGAGGCCCGTGTACCCTTTCGTCACCTAGACTATATATACTCTATCCCGTACGACTTTCTAGGGTTAGCGTTGGTTTAGCTCATACTTAGAGATAGAGCTTCGCTCATCCACATCGGATCTACTCCCCGTGACAGACCGCGGCCTCTTCGGAGAAGATCCCTTTGGATTCAAGCCCCCTTTCTAAGGGAAGATCCCCCCGAGGATTCAAGACCTCCTCACGGAGAAGAACCGGATACCCTTGTATCGTCCTTAGTTATCCGTGGATTCGTGTATCGTTCTATGTACCCGAGGATCTAGCACATGTGTGACTTGTTCTTGTTAGTTTGAGTGTTCCTCTTGTGTTTCCCCTTGTGTTTTCCCTCGTTTCCCTCTTGGTGTTCCTCGTGTCCTTCGCGGGATCCGCTCCTTTCGTGAAAGATCGGGCGATTAGGGTTCCACCCTACATCACTTTGTCTTTTATTGATCAGTTGCTATAGAGATTATCTAAGAACACACACTTTTTCTTCCTTGATGGATACTCTGGTTTTTCACAAATACCTGATTCTCAGCCTGATCAAGAAAATACCACTTTTACTTGTCCCTTTGGAACTTATGGTAATAGATGTATGCCTTTTGGTTTATGTAATGCACCTGCTACCTTTTAAAGATGTACGAATGCTATATGCTTTGACTGTTGTGAAAAGATTGTAGAGGTTTTCATGGATGACTTTTCCGTTTATGGGAAGTCTTTTAATGATTGTTTAAGCAATCTTGATCGAGTTTTGCAGACATGTGAACAAACAAATCTTGTCTTGAATTGGTAGAAGTGCCACTTTTTAGTTAATGAAGGTATTTTATTGGGTCATAAAATTTCTGAAAAAGGTACTGAAGTGGACAAAGCTAAGGTTGATGCAATTGAGAAAATGCCATGTCCTAAAGATATCAAAGGTATTCGTAGTTTCTTAGGTCATGCTGGTTTTTATAGGAGATTTATCAAAGACTTTTCTAAAATTTATAGGCTTCTTACAAATCTTTTGCAAAAGGATAATCCTTTTGTTTTTAATGATGATTGTTAAGAAGCCTTTGAAACACTCAAGAAAACCTTAATTTCTACACCTATTGTTTAACCACCTGATTGGAGCTTGCCTTTTGAAATTATGTGTGATGCTAGTGATTATGTTGTTGGTGTTGTTCTAGGACAAAGAGTTGATAAGAAACTAAATGTTATTCATTATGCTATTAAAACTTTAAACAGTGCTCAAAGAAATTATGCTACTACTGAAAAAGAATTTCTAGCGGTGGTGTTTGCTTGTGATAAATTTAGATCTTACATTGTTGACTCAAAAGTAATTGTTCACACCAATCATGCTGCTATTAAATATCTTATGGAAAATAAAGATGCTAAACCTAGACTTATTCTATGGGTTCTCTTTCTACAAGAATTTGATTTACATATCACTGATAGGAAAGGAGCGGAACCCCATAGCCGATAATTTGTCTAGGCTTGAAAATGTGCTTGATGACCCACTACCTATTGATGATAGTTTTCCTGTTGAGCAGTTAGCTGCAGTAAATGTTTCTCATAACACGCCTTGGTATGCTGACTATGCTAATTACATTGTTGCTAAATATTTACCACCTAGCTTTACATATCAACAAAAGAAAAAAGTTCTTCTATGATTTAAGGCATTACTTTTGGGATGACCCACATCTTTATAAAGAAGGAGTAGATGGTATTATTAGATGTCGTGTACCTGAGCATGAATAGGGACAAATCCTATGAATTTTATTGGCCAACTCTTTTCAAGGATGCTCGTAAGTTCATCTTATCTTGTGATGAATGTCAAAGAATAGGTAATATTGGTAAGCGTCAAGAAATGCCTATGAATTATTTACTTGCTGTTGAACCATTTGATGTTTGGGGTTTTGATTACATGGGCCCTTTTCCTTGCTCTAATGGGTATACACATATTTTGGTTGATGTTCATTATGTTACTAAGTGGGTAGAAGATATTCTAACTAGTAGTGATGATCACAACACCTCTATTAAAATGCTTAAGGAAGTTATTTTCCCAAGGTTTGGAGTCTCACACTTTATTCATGGTGCTTTCCATAAAATGCTTGTTAAATATGATGTTAACCATAGAATTGCATCACCTTATCATCCTGAGTCTAGTGGTAAATTTGAACTTAGCAATAGAGAAATAAAATTAATTTTGCAAAAGAGTATCAATAGGTCCAGGAAGAATTGGTCCACGAAATTAGATGATGCACTTTGGGCTTATAGAACAACATACAAGAATTCTATGGGTACGTCTCCTTATAAAATGGTTTATGGAAAAGCTTGTCATTTGCCTCTTGAGTTAGAACATAAAGCATATTGGGCAATTAAAGAACTCAACTATGATTTTAAACTTGCTGGTGAAAAGAGGTTGTTTGACATTATCTCTTTGGATGAACGGAGAACCCAAGCTTACGAAAACGCCCCAAGTTATTTAAATAAAAATTTATAAGATGGCATGATAAAAGAATACAAAAGCATGAGTTCAAAGTTGGAGAATATGTTCTTTTGTACAATTCTCGTTTCAGATTCTTTGCAGGAAAACTCCTCTCCAAATGGGAAGGACCCTATGTTATCGAGGAGGTTTATTGGTTTGGTGCTATCAAAATAAATAATCCCGAAGGTACAAATGTGAAGGTTGTTAATGGGCAACGAATAAAATATTATATCTCAGGTACACCCATTAAAGTTGAAAGTAATATTATCCAAACTATGACACCGGAAGAACACATAAAAGAGTCCTTTCGGAACACTCCAGAATTGAGGAGGTACATGATACTGTAAGTAAACGGATTCCGAAAAATCCGCAAAAAATATTTTGTTAGTTTTGGAATATAACAAAAATTAGGAAAAATAAGAACCTTCCAGGAAGTGCACCCGGGTGGGAACAAGACACCAAGGTGTGCCTGGCAGCCAGGCGCGCCCAGGTGGGTTGTGCCCACATCGGGTACCTTCCGGACTCCGTTTTTCTACAGCTTGCTTGCTCCCCAAGATAAAAAAAATTATATGCCCCCCGAACCTATTGACCACCGTATCATGGAGAAATCTTCTGTTCTCTTTTCCTTGCTGTTTTTTGTTAGATCCCATCTACCGTGGTCGCTTCAAGCTCCTCCAGGGACAAGTTATTGAAGAACGTCATCAACCCATACTTGCGGGAGGTGATGCAGCACCCTTAGGTCATCCAGATGCATGAGGGGGTGATCCACATCCGCGATGTGCAAGGTCCCAAGGGGACAGGAACCGTGGAGGCTAGGCTTGAAGCTGTGAAGCTGTGAAGCAGGAACCGCGGAGAAATCTTCTGTTTTCTTTTCCTTGCTGTTTTTTGTCAGATCCCATCTACCGTGGCCGCTTCAAGCTCCTCCAGGGACAAGTTATTGAAGAACTTCATCAACCCATATTTGCGGGAGGTGGTGCAGCACCCTTAGGTCATCCAGATGCATGAGGGGGTGATCCACATCCGCGATGTGCAAGGTCCCAAGGGGATAGGAACCGTGGAGGCTAGGCTTGAAGCTGTGAAGCAGGAGGTCTTTCGGTGCAAGGGGATGGTCGAACCTGGACTCAATGCCCATCACCTGTAGCGACTCGACCTCAAACGGTCAAGCCTCTACTTATCTGTTCCATCCATGGATCGGTATGCAGGCACACACAGTACATCAATGTATATATCAAAGTGCACTCACATGTATAAATAACATAAAACTGATATATACCCCATAAGTCTTAGTAGAAACAATAGAACTGGTGTGGAGTCCCATCAATGCCAACGGCAAGTTGAGTGTAGACCGTAACCCTACAACGTAACTCTTACCCGTCATAGAAGTTCCTGCAACATAAGACGTTGCAGCCCTGTAGGTCAGTACATTGAATGTACTGGCAAGTCACATCATAAGAATAATGAACCTATTTGTACATGCAATTTGGCTGGTGGAAAGCTTTAAGTTTAGTTTTTGCATAAAGCTAGTTTTTGCCTAGAATAAAAGATTTTATTCTACCACTACAAAATAGCATAGGGTGAGTTGGCAAACACAACTCAATCCATTCCCAAAGTTTCATTTAAAACCCAACTGTTTAAATTAAGGGTGATGAGATCTCCTAGCATTTCCACTACTAGATGCTCAAGTTGTCCGTAACCGGGGACACGGCTAATCAATTAGGATTTAACACTCTGTAGAGGTTTGCGCACTATTCCCCCACAAGACTTGACCGCCTCCCTTGAAATTCTTGCACTGCCTGGTGTTTGAGAACAGGATGACCGAGACATAGTCTTTCGTAAGTATTTCCCCTTAACCCATGGATAGGCCGATACACCTACTCATTCTACATCTGCTAGCCCATCTCGAAAGAGGTCACACTAACTACTTAACTAAGCCAGAGCCCATATCGGTTTGTGGTTGCACACGTAAGCTTCTAGACATGAGAATACGATTGACCTCTTTGAGCCTGAGTGGACGGACCACTAGTGGTGCACCACCATGGATTTCCCATCCATGCCCCACTGTACTTCGCCACCATTCAAACCAATTTCTGCCCAGGTAGTTCATTTAAGTCTGGGGCCTGATTACTACTTTGTCACTCAAGTCTCGCCATGAACACTTCCCAATCCACGTCTACATTTGCGAGGCAGAAATAAACTTACACGGTGGTGACAAGGTTGTATGGTTCAGACCTATCTCAAATGAACTACTAGGTAAAAGTGTAGCCATCCGGCATAAAGTACCTACCATGAAATCCTACCGCAAAGGACTAAGTGCATAGATAACACATAGGTAATTGAAAGAATGGTCAAATGTGAACTTGCCTGGTAATAGTTGATGAAGATTATATCGCTCTTAGAAACTTACTTAATAGAACTATTTGTCACTCTCTGATGAGAATCTATAAAGTCAAACATTGCACTCACATAAGCAATCATTTCAGAGAACCAAGAAGAACATGCAAAGCAAAAAGTCTCGGAAAAACCAAATGAACATACAACACACTCAACTATCACAAAATATTCTAAGTGCAACACAACATAGGCATGGGGTTCAGAATTTGTGATGTGAAGCATGGTGCATACAAGTCGTACAAGTAGAACTACTATGGACAGATCCAAAGAGTGTGAAAAGTGCCATGAGATTGGTCCAAGTGATAGGGTTTGGCTACGGTGACAAAGTGCAAAAAGAATCAACTTAATTGGAGCTACGGTTTAGGAGATATGGCCAATTGAAGTTTGAATTCGAATATGAATAAAGTTCAAATTTGAACCTGACAAAAGTTTACAAATATGATAGTACTGGATAGATCTAATCATGACGAAGAATTTGCCGCTGTTTTCATCAAGTTTGGATCTATGGTTAAAAAGTTATGGCTACTCAAAGTTTAGGGGCTAATCTGAAGAAGAAGAAAAAACTACTACAGATAAGTCCCTAACACTTGGCGGCTCCTGGCTGGCTGAGCAGCGTCCGCTGCGGGGCTTATACGCGAACAGCCGTAACTTAGGAAAAACAGCGGCGACGGCTAAAAAAAATAAACCGAAGATTGGTTTACTAAAACTGAACGATGTATTTAAAACCACGGTTAACCTGCCAGTTCAAAAAAAACAAAACTAAATGCACGGGAGAAGGGGGTCAGCTTACAGCGGGCGACGGCAAACAGGGATGGCGGCGCGGGCATCGGGCGATGGACAGGGCGGCGGCTGCGGTGGCCTCCGGCGACGGTGAGGGAGTCGGGGAAGGCAAGCACAACGAGGGGGTCATGCTGGTGGTGGCGGGGGGTCCTCGAGGGCGTCAGTGATACGTCTCCATCGTATCTACTTTTCCAAACACTTTTGACCTTGTATTGGACTCTAACTTGCATGATTTGAATGGAACTAACCCGGACTGACGCTGTTTTCAGCAGAATTGCCATGGTGTTATTTTTGTGCATAAATAAAAATTCTGGGAATGACCAGAAACTTCATGGAGAATATTTTTGGAATACATAAAAAATACTGGCGAAAGAATCAGCGCAAGGGGGCACACACCCTGTCCACGAGGGTGGGGGGTGCGCCCACCCCCTAGGGCACGCCCCCTATCTTGTGGGCCCTCTGAGGCTCCACTGACCTCAACTCCGACTCTATATATTCATGTTCGGGGAGAAAAAAATCAGAGAGAAGGATTCATCACGTTTTACGATACGGAGCCGCCGCCAAGCCCTAATCTCTCTCGGGAGGGCTGATCTGGAGTCCGTTCGGGGCTCCGGAGAGGGGAATCCGTCACCATCATCATCAACAACCTTCCTCCATCACCAATTTCATGATGCTCACCACCCCGCATGAGTAATTCCATCGTAGGCTTGCTGGACGGTGATGGGTTGGATGAGATTTATCATGTAATCGAGTTAGTTTTGTTAGGGTTTGATCCCTATTATCCATTATGTTCTGAGATTGATGTTGCTATGACTTTGCTATGCTTAATGCTTGTCACTAGGGCCCGAGTGCCATGATTTCAGATCTAAACCTATTATGTTTACATGAATATATGTGAGTTCTTGATCCTATCTTGCAAGTCTATAGTCACCTACTATGTGTTATGATCCGTTAACCCCAAAGTGACAATAATCGGGATACTTACCGGTGATGACCGTAGTTTGAGGAGTTCATGTATTCACTAAGTGCTAATGCTTTGTTCCGGTACTCTATTAAAAGGAGGCCTTAATATCTCTTAGTTTCCAATAGGACCCCGCTACCACGGGAGGGTAGGACAAAAGATGTCATGCAAGTTCTTTTCCATAAGCACGTATGGCTATATTCGAAATACATGCCTACATTACACTAATGAGCTGGAGCTAGTTCTGTGTCACCCTATGTTATAACTGTTTCATGAGGAATCGCATCCTACATAATTATCCATCACCGATCCAATGCCTACGAGCATTTCATATATTGATCTTTGCTTAGTTACTTTTCCGTTGCCACTGTTACAATCACTACAAAACCAATACTGTTACTTCTACCTCTGTTACCGTTACTTCCATATTACTTTGCTACTAAATACTTTGCTACAGATATTAAGTCTTTTAGGTGTGGTTGAATTGACAACTCAACTATTAATACTTGAGAATATTCTTTGGCTCCCCTTGTGTCGAATCAATAAATTTGGATTGAATACTCTACCCTCGAAAACTGTTGCGATCCCCTATACTTGTGGGTTATCAAGACTATTTTCTGGCATCGTTGCCAGGAAGGTTAGCGCTTGAAGGTATATCTTTAGATCTTGCAATCGAATCTTTTAGTGTCTTGTTTTATCACTAGTTTAGTCTATAAAAGGAAACTACAAAAAAATGGAATTGAGGTTGCCTCATATGCTTCATCTTTTTAATGTCTTCCGTGAAAATAAGGATTCCGATAATTGTGCCAAAGTGTTAGAAGAAGAATGCATTAAAATGTTTGGCACTAAATCTTTGGATGATGAGCATGATTTCAATGTTGTTAGTATGAGGTCTTTGAATATCCATGATGCTAATGATATGCAAAGCCACAAGCTTGGGGATGCTATGTTTGATGAAGATGATATTTTTGTCCCCCAAGTTTTGATGAGCAAATTTATTATGATGAAAGCATCCCTCCTGTCTATGATGATTATTGTGATGACACGTATGCTATAAAGAATAATGATATCCATGAAACTTGTCATCATGATTTTAACTGTTAGTTGGATTATGCCTCACATGATAGTTGTTTTGTTGAGTTTGCTCCCAATACTATTCATGAGAAGAAATTTGCTTATGTGGAGAGTAATAAAAATTCTATGCTTGTAGATCATGAAAAGAATGCTTTATGTGGTAGTTATATTGTTGAATTCATTCATGATGCTACTGAAAATTATTGTGAGGGAGGAATATATGCTTGTAGGAATTGCAATAATATCAAGTTTCCGCTCTATGTGTTGAAAATCTTGAAGCTATGCTTGTTTTACCTTCCTATGCAAGTTGATTATTGTTCCTATAAGTTGTTTGCTCACAAAATCCCTATGCATAGGAAGTGGGTTAGAATTAAATGTGCTAGTCATATTCTTCATGATGCTCCCATTATGTTTCAATTCCTATCTTTTATATGAGCATCATTGAAATCATCATGCCTAGCTAGAAAGGCATTAAAGAAAAGCGCTTGTTGGGAGGCAACCCAACATTCATACCTACTGTTTTTGTGTGTTCACATGATTATGCTACTGTAGTAATCATGTTTTATAGCTTTTGTTTCAATAAAGTGCCAAGTAAGACCTTTGGGATGATCTATGGTGATAGTTGATTTGATCTTGCTGAAAAACAGAAACTTTTGCGCTCAGGAAAACAATTCTCATTTTTAAAAGAAGCGTGATAAAATACTGATTCCTTTTGAAGAAGATTAATAAACAAATTTCTTAGGACTTCCTAATTTCTCAGGATTTTTGGAGCTATAGAAGCATTCGAGAGTTACATATTACTATAGACTGTTTTGTTTTTGACAGATTCTATTTTTGATGCATAGTTTGCTTGTTTTCTAGTTTCTATGGCTTATATTGCTTAATATAAATTGTAGAAATGGTATGGTACAGTAGGCATCGTGTGAGAAAAATTATGAATCTTGTCTTGACAGTACCTAAGTGGTGATTTGCTTTCTTATACTAACAGAGCTTACGAGTTTTCTGTTAAGTTTTGTGTTGTGAAGTTTTCAAGTTTTGGGTAAAGATTCGATGGACTACGGAATAAGGAGTGGCAAGAGCCTAAGGTAGGGGATGCCCAAGGCACCCCAAGGTAATATTCAAGGACAACCAAGAGCCTAAGCTTGGGGATGCCCTGGAAGGCATCCCCTCTTTCGTCTTCGTTCATCGCTAACCTTACTTGGAGCTATATTTTTATTCACCACATGATATGTGTTTTGCTTGGAGTGTCATTTTCTTTTATTAGGATTTGCTTGCTGTTATTTAGAGAAATATTTTGCATCTTTTACTTCAATAAAAAGGTCAAGTATATCCTTTACCATGCTTATTTTGCAAGTCCATATGTTGCTGTTTTAAAAATAGAAAGTTTGTTGTTATGTTTTGAATATTTGTGAATAGTCAGAACATGATAAAATCATTAAATTTTTACAAAATGAGTAACAAAAAATTATCTATAGTGTGGTAAATTTTCAGAATTTTTGGAGTTAAAAAAGTATGATTCCTCTTGAATTCTTTACAGACTATCCTGTTTACACAGATTGCTGTTATGTTTGCATTGTTTGCATATGTTTGCTTGTTTAATGATTCTCTTTGAGGATAGGAGTGTTAAATATGCAGAGGCAATTAGTAGGCAATGTTAAATAATAATTTTAGTGATTTTCTACAGTAGAGAATGATAAGGTTTAGCATGGATTTATAGTAACTTATCTCACGAGTTCTTGTTGAGTTTTGTGTGGATGAAGTTTTTAAGATTTAGAAAAACTGCGATATGAAAGGAATTAAGGAGACACAAAAGCTCAAGCTTGGGGATGCCCAAGGCATCCCTAATTAATTTTTCAAGAAGTCTCAAGCATCTAAGCTTGGGGATGCCCCGGTCGGCATCCCACCTTTTTTCTTCAACAACTATCGGTCAGTTTTGGTTGAGCCTAAGTTTTTGCTTCTTTACATGATATGTGCTATAGTTGCAATGTCATTTTATTTTGTTTTGATTGTTGTTTGAATAAAGTACTTAAGATCTGAAATTTTATTTATGAGAAGGAGTCTTCACATGGTTACATAATTATTCAACTACTCATTGTGCTTCGCTTACATCTTTTGGAGTAGTTTGTCATTTGCTCTAGTGCTTCACTTATATCTTTTTAGAGCACGATGGTGGTTTTATTTTGAAGAAATAGATGAACTCTCATGCTTCACTTATATTATTTTGAGAGTCCTAAACAACATGGTAATTTTCTTTGGTTATGAATTCAGTCCTAATATGATGGGCATCCAAGAGGGATATAATAAAAACTTTCATATAAAGTGCATTGAATACTATGTGAAGTTTGATTCCTTATGATTTTGAGATATGAGGATGGTAATATTAGAGTCATGCTAGTGAGTAGTTTTGAATTTGAGAGATACTTGTGTTAAAGTTTGTGATTCCCGTAGCATGCACATATGGTGATCCGTTATGTGATGAAGTCGGAGCATGATTTATTTTTTGATTGTCTTTCTTATGAGTGGTGGTCGGGGACGAGCGATGGTCTTTTCCTACCAATCTATCCCCTAGGAGCATGCGTGTAGTACTTCGTTTCGATAACTAATAGATTTTTGCAATAAGTATGTGAGTTTTTTATGACTAATGTTGAGTCCATGGATTATACGCACTCTCACCCTTCCACCATTGCTAGCCTCTCTTGTGCCGCGCAACTTTCGTCGGTACCATAACACCCACCATTACCTTCCTCAAAATAGCCACCATATCTACCTATTATGGCATTTCCATAGCCATTCCGAGATATATTGCCATGCAACTTTCCACCGTTCCGTTTATTATGACACGCTTCATCATTGTCATATTTCTTTGCATGATCATGTAGTTCACATCGTATTTGTGGCAAAGCCACCTTTCATAATTCTTTCATGCATGTAAGTCTTGAGTCATTGCACATCCCGGTACACCGCCGGAGGCATTCACATAGAGTCATATTTTGTTCAAAGTATCGAGTTGTAATTCTTGAGTTGTAAGTAAATAAAAGTGTGATGATCTTCATTATTGGAGCATTGTCCCAGTGAGGAACGGATGATGGAGACTGTGATTCCCCCACAAGTCGGGATGAGACTCCGGACAAAAAATATAAAAAAAAGAATAAAAGAAAAAAAGAGGCCATAAAAAAAGAGAAAAGTCCCAAATATTTTTAAAAAAATAATAAAAATGAGAGAAAAAGAGAGAAGGGGCAATGCTACTATCCTTTTACCACACTTGTGCTTCAAAGTAGCACCATGATCTTCATGATAGAGAGTCTCCTATGTTTTCACTTTCATATACTAGTGGGAATTTTTCATTATAGAACTTGGCTTGTATATTCCAATGATGGGCTTCGTCAAAATGCCCTAGGTCTTCGTGAGCAAGCGAGTTGGATGCACACCCACTTAGTTTCTTTTTTGAGCTTTCATACACTTATAGCTCTAGTGCATCCGTTGCATGGCAATACCTACTCACTCATATTGATATCTATTGATGGGCATCTCCATATCCCGTTGATACGCCTAGTTGATGTGAGACTATCTTCTCCTTTTTGTCTTCTCCACAACCACCATTCTATTCCACCTATAGTGATATGTCCATGGCTCACGCTCAAGTGTAGGATCGAAAGTATGTCTAGAGGGGGGGTGATTAGACTACTTGACCAAATAAAAATCTAGCATTTTCCCAATTTTAGTTCTTGGCAGATTTTAGCTATCTTAGCACAAGTCAAGCAATCTCCACACAATTCAAGCAAGCATGCAACAGAGTATATGAGCAGCGGAAAGTAAAGCATGCAACTTGCAAGAATGTAAAGGGAAGGGTTTGGAGGATTCAAACGCAATTGGAGACACGGATGTTTTTGTCGTAGTTCTGATAGGTGGTGCTATCGTACATCCACGTTAATGGAGACTTCAACCCACGGAGGGTAACGGTTGCGCGATTCCACGGAGGGCTCCACCCACGAAGGGTCCACGAAGAAGAAACCTTCTCTATTCCATTACGGCCGTCGCCCACGAAGGACTTGCCTCACTAGCGGTAGATCTTCACGAAGTAGGCGATCTCCTTGCCCTTACAAACTCCTTGGTTTAACTCCACAATCTTGTTGGAGGCTCCCAAGTGACACCTAGCCAATCTAGGAGACACCACTCTCCAAGAAGTAACAAATGGTGTGTTGATGATGAACTCCTTGCTCTTGTGCTTCAAATGATAGTCTCCCCAACACTCAACTCTCTCTCACAGGATTTGGATTTGGTGGAAAGAAGATTTGAGTGGAAAGTAACTTGGGAAGGCTAGAGATCAAGATTCATATGGTTGGAATGGAATATCTTGACCTCAACACAAGTGTAGGTGGTTCTCTCTCAAAAAATGTGTATTGGAAGTGTAGGTATGTTCTGATGGCTCTCTCCACGAATGAAGAGTGGGTGGAGGGGTATATATAGCCTCCACACAAAATCTAACCTTTACACACAATTTGCCAAACTCGGTGGGACCGAATGGTTAAACTTGGTTGGACTGATTCAGCAAACCTAGTGACCGTTAGGATTTTCGGTGGGACTGAGATGCAACTCGGTAGGACCGATATGGTTAGGGTTAGGGCATAACGTAATCTCGGTGTGACCGCTTACACAAACTCGGTCAGGTAAACTCGGTGGGACCGATTCGCTCATTTCGGTGAGACCGAAATGTTACAAAAGGGAAACAGAGAGTTTACATTGCAATCTCGGTGGGACCGATCGCTCATCTTGGTAAGACCGAATCGTTATGAAGGGAAACAGAGAGATTACAATCCCATCTCGGTGAGACCGAGATCCCTATCGGTGAGACCGATTTACCTAGGGTTTGTGGTAGTGGCTATGACATTTGAAACTCGGTGGCGCCGGATAGAAAGAATCGGTGGGGCCGAGTTTGACTTTAGGTTTAGGTCATATGTGGATGTGGGAAGGTAGTTGAGGGTTTTGGAGCATATCACTAAGCACTTTGAGCAAGCAAGCCATTAAGCAACACCTCATCCCTCCTTGATAGTATTGGCTTTTCCTATAGACTCAATGTGATCTTGGATCACTAAAATATAAAATGTAGAGTCTTGATCTTGAAGCTTGATCCAAACTTTTTGTCCTTAGAATTTTGAGGGATCCACTTTCCTCATCCATGCCATGCCATTCATTGAGCTTTTCCTGAAATATTAATCTTGGAATAATGTTAGCTCAATGAGCTATATGTTGTTAGGAATTACCAAAACCACCCAGGGATAGTTGCACTTTCAATCTCCCCCTTTTTGGTAATTGATGACAACATATAGATCAAAGCTTCGACAAATGATAATAAGAGTGAAAGATATTGTCGCTTTGAGAAGTATGTGAAAAGAAAGAGCTCCCCCTAAATTTGTGCATATCTTAAGGTTTGCTTTGGACTGAAAATGCACAGTGAGTTAGGATCATGGGTTACTCTTCCATGTCACATACATCTTGGTGGAGCGCTCAAAATGATAAGAATTAAATACATGCACTCATCACCAAGCAAATTGAATGATCATATAAGGATAAGTAAGATAATATCATCTAACAAGAATAAGTGTAGCTTCTGATCAACCACATGATCATCAATGTCTCACGGATAATAGCATAGTATCTCAAGCAATCAAGACAAACAAGGTTCAACCACCAAAGCAAGAGAGAATAAAAAGCAACGCTCTCTCTCTGTCGGTGGGTGAGGGAGTCCTGGATTAGGGGCTGTTCGGATGGCCGAACTATACCTTCAGCCGGACTCCTGGACTATGAAGATACAAGATTGAAGACTCCGTCCCGTGTCCGGAAGGGACTTTCCTTGGCGTGGAAGGCAAGCTTGGCAATACGGATGTTCAGATCTCCTACCATTGTAACCGACTCTATATAACCCTAACCCTCTCCGGTGTCTATATAAACCGGAGGGTTTTAGTCCGTAGGACAACATACACATCAACAATCATACCATAGGCTAGCTTCTAGGGTTTAGCCTCTCCGATCTCGTGGTAGATCTAATCTTGTACTACCCATATCATCAATATTAATCAAGCAGGACGTAGGGTTTTACCTCCATCGAGAGGGCCCGAACCTGGGTAAAATTTCGTGTCCCTTGCCTCCTGTTACCATCCGGCCTAGACGCACAGTTCGGGACCCCCTACCCGAGATCCGCCGGTTTTGACACCGACATTGGTGCTTTCATTGAGAGTTCCTCTGTGTCGTCGCCATCAGGAAGGATGCCTCGCCCCATCTTTAAAGACGGCACCGTTGCTAAGGGAGCTTTGGATGTCGGCCAAACCCTCCGGCTAGGTGGTTTTCTTATGACCACCTGTTCGGCTTCTACGCCGACGATGACCTCTCGAGCCATCGAAAACAATCTTCATGCCAACTCGAAACTTGCCGAGCAGTTAGATCCAATAGAGATTTCCTCCATAAACGAGCTCTTGGATCGCTTCGCCGCCCTGGGAGTCGCTACGGATTACGACCAGATTGGGCCTAAAACCGATCTGAGAGAGATTAACTCTCCCCAAGCCACCCATCACGTTGCCGTGGTAGAGGGACAGTGCGGCGACCCTTCATCTATCTTAAGGACTCGCTACGTCCGGATTCCCGATCCCTCCAAGCCGGATGTCCGTGGAGGGGAGGATATCACTCAAGACCTGAACCTAGAATCAGGCGACGGACTGGATTCATTGGACGCCATCCAGGAATCCAAATTCTCGAGTTCGGAAATTCCTCGGCCTCTGAGCCTCAGAAGGGGTAAGGCTTCGGATTTAATTCCACCCACCCACCCGAACATTAGCGATCTATCCCAAATCAGGCAAGAGCCGAAAGAAACAGTACATCATTACTGGGCCAGATTCCTCCTGGTTATGAACAGGATAAAGGGCTGCCGCGAGGAAGACGCAATTTCATTCTTCTGCAATAATTGCACGGACAAGGGAATACTCAACGCCATAAGTCGCCGTGATATTACACGCTTTGCTGACTTAGCGTCCATAGTACGAAAGTACTGTGTGATGGAAAGCGCCCGGGAAACCAAAACAAAATTTTGGGACAATCCGGCCCTTAAGGCAAGCCCAGTCCGAAATAAAAGGGTGCATCATCGCCAGACACCCGGGTCAAACACCAAAAGGCAAAAACCCTCTACAGGGCATGGAACCGTACTGGAAGGATGGCTTAATGGACCCTGTAAAATTCATAGTACAGAGGACGCCACACCAACTCATAGCCTTAGAGCATGTTGGATACTCCGGTAGGTGGCCAAAATTAGCGAAAACCTCCTAATTCTGGAGGCCACAGAAAGCCACCCAAGAGACACCAATATGGTATTAACAGTCTTCGAGACCTTTGCATCAAATAATATGCGAAAAAGGACACTCCGTAGCCTTGCCGAAGTCTACCAAGTAGCAACAATAAACCCATGGAGTGACACGGCCATTACCTTTAACGCCAGTGATGAACCTAAATTCCGAACAGCCCGAGCACCAGCTGCATTGGTCCTCAGTCCAATAGTGGACGGCTTTCGTCTTACCAAGGTACTCATGGACGGCGGCAGCGGATTGAACCTCATCTATGAGGAAACTCTTCAAAAAATGGATATAGACTGGAACCGCATCATGTGAAGCAGCACAACCTTTAGAGGAATAATCCCCAGTCGGGAAGCGCGCTGTACAGGAAAAATCACACTAGATGTGGTGTTCGGCACGCTGGACAATTATAGGTCCGAAGAGGTCATGTTCCATGTGGCCCCGTTCAGCAGTGGTTATCACGCTTTGCTAGGGAGGGAAGCATTCACAATCTTCCAAGCAATACCCCATTACGGGTACATGAAGCTCAAGATGCCCGGGCCTAACGGGATCATCACTCTCGCTTGTGATCCGGACATAGCACTCCGCGTCGAAAACAAGACAGTCGCACTGGCCCTCGAGGCACTATCCGAAGCCCTAGCGGCTGAGGAGCTGACTGCGCTGTGCTCTACGGTGAATAGGGACGATGCGGTACTCGACAAAAGATCCAAATCCACCTCCTTTAAACCAGCGGACGAAATAGTCAAATTCCAAGTCCATCCAACGGACCCTAATAAAACAGCTTCCATCGGGGCACAGTTAAACCCTGATGTCGACGCTGCATTGTGAGAGTTCCTACGAGAGAATTGGGACATTTTCGCCTGGCACCCTTCAGACATGCCAGGAATCCCACGCAGGCTGGCCGAGCACAGCTTAAATATCCAAACAGGATTCAAACCCGTCAAACAGGCTCTCCGGTGTTTTTCCGAACCTAAGAGACATGTTATGGGAGAGGAGCTAGCAAAGCTATTAGAGGCCGGATTCATCAGAGATATAAAACATCCGGACTGGCTAGCAAACCTGGTGATGGTACCAAAGAAGGACAAATCCTGGCGCATGTGTGTTGATTTTAAAGACCTTAACAAGGCTTGCCCAAAGGATCCCTTCCCCCTCCCCCGCATCGATCAAATTATCGATGCTACCGCAGGACACGATTCGTTGTGTTTCCTCGACGCATATTTTGGCTACCATCAAATCAAGATGGCAGAACCAGACCAAGCCTCAACGACATTTATCACACCATACGGGCCATTCTGCTTCAACACGATGCCCTTCGGGCTCAAAAACGCCGGCGCAACATATCAGCGCATGATTCAAACATGTTTGGCAAGCCAGATCGGTAAAACAGTGGAGGCATACGTAGATGATGTGGTCGTCAAAACAAGACATGTTGAATCTCTAGTAGACGACTTGAGGCTCACATTTGATAATCTCCGAACATACGACATCAAGCTCAACCCAGAAAAATGCGTTTTCGGCGTTCCAGCCAGAAAGCTCTTGGGCTTCATTGTATCCAGTAGAGGAATTGAAGCAAATCCAGCCAAGATCCGAGCTCTGTCACAACTGGATATCCCAAAGCACCTCAAACAAATACAAAAGTTAACCGGATGTGTGGCGGCTCTAAGCCGCTTTATCTCCCGCTTGGGAGAAAAGGCCCTTCCCCTTTACCGCCTCCTTCGGCGCACCGAACACTTCAAATGGACGGACGCAGCCACGGCCGGACTCGATGAAATAAAAGCCATACTGGCAACAAACCCAGTCCTGGCCGTGCCAAACACCGGCGAACCAATGATATTGTACATCGCAGCAACACATCAGGTTGTAAGCGCAGTGCTCGTCATCGAACGAGAAGCGGACAGACACAAATTCCCCCTTCAAAGGCCGGTCTATTATGTGCCCATTGTCCTCACTCCCTGCAAAACATGGTACCCACATTATCAAAAGATTGCGTACGCGGTATTCATGGCATCCCGGAAGCTATGACACTACTTTCAAGAGTGTTCAATAACAGTAGCCTCAGAAGTACCACTTAACGACATTATAAACAACCGTGACGCAACAGGCCGGATTGTGAAATGGGCCATCGAGCTCCTCCCGTTTGACATAACTTATAAGCCACGACGAGCCATCCAGTCACAAGTTTTGGCCGACTTCGTCGCAGAATGGACGGAGGCCGAACTCCCTAGAGAGTACGGCACATATTCAAATTGGATCATGCATTTCGACGGCTCCAAAATGTTGGCTGGACTGGGGGCTGGAGTCGTTTTGACGTCCCCCATAGGATACACAGTTCAATACGTACTACAGATTCTGTACACGGACTCCAACAACGCAGCCGAATATGAGGCCCTTCTACATGGTCTCCGGATGGCAGTATCCATGGGCGTCCAATGCCTAGAGGTGCGCAGGGACTCGAACCTCACAATCTCCCAAATAAATGGAGACTTCGATGCCAAGGATCCGAAAATGGCAGCTTACCGCAACGCCGTCCTAAAAATGTCTGCTCGGTTTGAGGGACTTGAATTTCACCATATAGCCCGGGAAAATAATCAGGCGGCAGATGTCCTGGCACGCATCGGCGTAAAACGCGATGTAGTCCCTCCCCAACATCTTCTTGGAAAGGCTTTTCAAGCCATCCGTGGCATGGGAAGGGGAGCCGAACAATAACAGCCCGGACCCAACCGCACTGCCCGACACTGAACATTCTGACACAATCGGAGGCTCTGCCATTGAAATAACACATTAAGCCCACGTAATAATGGCCGTCATCGCCCCGTGGACAGAACCATTCCTCGCCTACCTTACTAGGCAGGAACTCCCCGAGGACCAAAATGAGGCACACTGCATAGTGCGGCGATCCAAAGCCTACAGAGTCCACGAGGGAGAGCTTTATAAGAAAAGCACTACCGGAGTCCTTCAAAGGTGCATCTCCGAAGAGGAGGGGCGGAATCTCCTGGCTGAAATCCATGCCGGACTCGGCGGTCATCACGCTGCAGCCCGGTCCCTGGTAAGCAAGGCCTTCCGTACAGGCTTTTATTGGACGACGGCCCTGGCAGACGCTCAGGACTTAGTCCAACGATGCGCCGGCTACCATCTCTTTGCAAACCAAAGCCATATGCCACCCACCGCCCTCCAAACTATCCCCATCACTTGGCCCTTTGTGGTCTGGGGGCTTGATATGGTTGGACCCCTTAAAGGCGGAACCCACAAGCACAAATACTTACTGGTCATGGTGGATAAGTTCACCAAATGGATAGAAGCCAAGCCTGTTAAGACGGCCGAATCCGGACCTATGATAGACTTCATATCCAGGGTTGTACACCGTTACGGCGTCCCCCACAGCATCATCACTGATAATGGCATGAACTTTACGGCCGACAAGGTAAAACTCTGGTGCAAAAACATGGGCATAAAGCTCGATTATGCTTCCGTCTATCACCCACAAACTAACGGCTAGGTCGAACGTGCAAATGGTCTTATCATGAGCGGCATCAAACCCAGACTAGTGCGGTCCCTCAAGGAATCTAACACGCACTGGGTAGAGGAGCTCGACTCCGTACTCTAGGGGCTGCGGACCACGCCGAATCGAACCACCGGATACACACCATTCTTCATGGTGTACGGCGCAGAGGCAGTTCTGCCTTGCAACATAATTCATGACTCACCTCGAGTGCGCATGTACAAGGAAAGAGAAGCCGAGCTCGATCGGCAAGACAGTTTGGACGCATTAGAGGAGGAGCGTGATGTGGCAAAAGCCCATTCCGCATTCTATCAACAACAAGCTCGAAGATACCAAAGCAGAGAAGTACGGGCCAAAAATTACAACGTTGGCGAATTAGTTCTACGCCTGCCGGACAAGAAAAAGGACAAACTCAAGCCCAAGTGGGAAGGTCCCTTCATAATTGACCAAGTCCTGACTGGTGGAGCGTACCGCCTGCGAAACGCATCAGAAAACCGACTCAAGCCAAACCCATGGAACGCAGCCCGTCTCCGAAGATTCTATGCCTAGCACCGAATCCTGTGTTCGTCTCCTTACTCTGTCCATTTTTTATATATTGTTCGTCTTACATTCCCTATCCCTTTTTCTCTCTCTTATAACCTTTAAAGGCTCACATATTGACGCGCTATCCACGCTCAGTAAACCTGGGGGCTTCTTTAAACATAAGCTTATTTATACGGGCTTCATGCCTAACACATGTGTCAAACTTCTGCATGTACCTTTTATTCACCATTATATGCATCGATATGACTTAAGTTTTGGCCAAGCTGGGTTGCCTGGCTCCTGTGCTTACCCCTACATTCCCGATTATTCGGCTAGGTGGTAAAGGGAGCACCTCTGCGATTGTTACTGCCGGATCAGCCGGACATGTACCTCAGACTGGGATGAAGCCGAAAGCTAGCGTTCTTAAGAGAATATTCGGTCGATGTACTAAAGATGATCTTTTTCTTTATCTATGTGCCCCCAAGCATTTTTCCTGCGTTTCTTTTCGCAGCATGGACATGCACTTTAGGGCATGCCCCCTAGGGAAAGGAACCCCTAACGGAACTATTCTCCCTGGAAGATGTTTCTTACTAACCATGTAATATAACATAACTAGTCGGGCACTTGTCTGTTCACGCACTAATGACCCCTACGCCTGGTCTCCACGCATTCCCTGGTTCCTATATAACCGCATGGGAATTTGTACACACTCCGGACCATCATGCCCCGAGGTTGAAGCGAAAAGGTCGGCCATGACAAATGATCTACAATCCGGCTAGAAGGCATTATAAATGTCAATTCGATTACATAGTCATTTTGACTGATTGTATTCCTCTTCAATACCATCTAACAGGCTGTCTAATTTACAGTCCTGCTGGGAGTACTTCGCGGCCAACTCTACTTGGCCGTACACTAAGCTTACAGGGATCTCCTTCCCATCAGGCCCTATAGGACTGACCTCGGCCATATGGTTGGGGTCAGCCTTTGAGTACCGCGTCTTCACCATGGCCCAGGCCTCCCTAGCACCGTGACAGCAGGCTGATATCTTCCACAATTGGAAGCACCGTCGTGCTCCCTTTAGCTTCTCCGCAAGCTCTCCAATACCTTCGGGCATGGAGACGAATGGCCACAGGGCCTGGGCAACGCCTCGCATCGCCTGCCGAACTCGGTCGAGCAGTTGCGAGAGCTCGGGAAGAAGGTCACCCGTAGAACCGGGCATCTCCTCTGCCGGATGACCTGTTAACACACCTACAGACATTGCTCAGTCAGTCGACTTCCCCGCCGAACTTTCCTTCAAAAGGATCGTTCAAGCACTTACTAAATATGTCGCGCCGAAGCCGCTAATTCTCCTTCACGGAGTTTGATAGCTGGGCACGAACATCTTTCAGCTCGACGCCCAGCCGGGTGTTGGCATCTTGGAGAATGTTCTTCTCCCCCATCACCTTTAATAGCACCCTCTCACCAGCCTTTAGCTGGCATAGGAGATGTTGCTTTTCCGGATTCAATCCGGTGCCATCTACAATTCTATTTGTCAGATTCGCACCAAAGCTGTGCTTCGCAAAATACTTATCTTTCGAAATGTCTATTACCATAGGGGGCCTCCTTAGGCTCCCCTGCTGCGGCTAGTGCGGCCTCCAGTTGGGCTTTGCACTCTTCCAGCTCCTGGGACAATACGGAATTCTTTTCTGTAAGAACCTGCATATCAAATGATCCTTAAACCAGTTATTCTAACTGTTTTAAGTCTTGGGGGCTACTGCTACATATATATTTACCAAAATTTTCTTACCCGTATGTCTTTTACATATTGCTCCGTGGCTCTGGCTAGACCATTTTGAGCGGCACGGAGGTGCGCATCTCCCGAATTGAAGGCATCTAATGCCTCTTGGGAGAAGCAAGCGTCGTGAAGAATTGTCTGGCGACGCCTGTGGTTCATGGCGCTTTCCACCTCAAAGTTGGTGGCAGACAACCCATCCACATCCTCCATCGGAGGAATGTCCGGCACACGCCTTGCGTTCGCCTCCGCCCCCGGACCAGGCTTTGGAGCCTGGCTGGTGGAGGCACGATTGGCAGCCTCTCCGGATATAGTCCGACGAGGTCTCTTTGTCCTGAAGAGGGCATCAGTGTCAAATGTGCCTTGAAGGTATAACAACTGGGATAAAGGGGCGAGCCATACCTTTGCGCTGATGCCTCGGTCCGGACTACACCTCTTTTCTGCCCACGGGGCCCTGCGGCCCCTCGTTGGCTTGTCGCCACAGGTTCGGCCTTCCGCCTCAAAAACCTCCCCTGCAGAGTTCGGTTGCAGTCAGGAAATTGAACACGCGTGGACGGACCCCTATCCAGGGTACCGGGACTTCGATCTCAAGTACCCAGGGCGTCGGGATTAGCCCTGGGTAATCAGCCGTAATGGCCACCAAGGCCTCGCTCAATTGATGGAACACTCCATCAATCAGCTCCATAGATATGTCCGGATCCTCTTGAGAGGCCGGGTCGAGAGACCGTCCTAGGTCCTCGGGTTGTGGAGGCGGGCTGCTTATTTCCTTAACAGCCCGGCGTAGTTCCTACGTTGAAGTCATCAGACTAAGTATTTAACAATGGGAACACTAAACGGATGAGCAAGTAAATGCGACCACTTACCCAGCTTGGGGGATTGTGCATAGAGAATCCACCCTATGGGTTAACGCGGAGAAATTCCTCCTCTTCTCCCTTGTACAAAGTGGACAAGATCTTTAATAGAGTGGCAACTGAATCCGGCCCTTTACGACCGTAGCGGGTGGCGTCGTCCTCCCCGTTGAAATCCCACATGGGGTGACTTCTATACTGAAGCGGTTGCACCCCCCGCATGATGCATTCGGCCATAACTCCGATCATGGTTAGTCCGGAATGGGCCAACAATCTTATTCGGCCCATCAGGTAAACGATGTCCCTGTCACTTTCCCTTTGAGGGCTCCGTGGACGCCAGCTTAGGCGCTTCTTTAAGGGAGCATTATCGAATTCTGGGAGGCCGATCCGGACAGGATCCGGCAGCGGGACGTCTTCTATATAGAACCATTCCGAGGGCCAATCTTCGGACGCCTTCTTTGGGGTTGCGGACAGATATCCGGTCCCGGCGATGCGCCATACTTCGGCTCCGCCCACTTGATACATTGACCCTTTCTTGGAACGGGGCATGAGGCAAAATAGCTCCTTCCACAGTCCGAAATGAGCTTCAATACCCAAGAACAGCTCACAGAGGGCTACAAATCCCGCGATATGCAATACTGAGGCAGGTGTGAGATGATGTAGCTGGAGGCCGTAGAACTCCAGCAGCCCCCAGAGAAATGGGTGGATGGAAATCCGAGCCCCCTTATTAAGTAAGGGACAAGGCACACCCGCTCTCCTTTGGATGGATTAGGGGCATTCTCTGCTTGCTCTCAGCCGTTGTAGATGGCAAGACCGGCTCGAACCGGGAGCATATAGGCCGAGGGGAGAAATCCCTTGGTCTGGAGCGTCACTAGCTCGCTATGCAGAGTAGAACATCTCTCCCAATATCCAGGCTTAGGGCTAGATGGGCGAGCGGAGGAGTTGCAGCGGCTGGCCATGGTGGAATGGACCTTTGTCGGATGCGCTCTGATGAACACTCGTGGATGGGAGAAGATGTGGATTGGATCTAAATCCTCGTCCCCTTAAGTAGGGCAGCTCATTTATGCGGCTAGGGGTGTAAACATAAAAACACTCAGACTTTTCATATCCGTTTGACACATGGGAGACGACCATTATTGGGCGTAGAAGCCAAGGAGCGCAACATCTACAAGAAACCGGACTTTATTCAAACAGGTACACGGAATTTGGAGGAGAACCCGCCTTGCAATGCCGAAGACAATCTGCGCGCAGGACTCATCGTCATTGAAGCCTGGTTCGGGGGCTACTGAGGGAGTCCTGGATTAGGGAGTGTTCGGATAGCCGAACTATACCTTCAGCCGGACTCCTGGACTATGAAGATACAAGATTGAAGACTTCGTCCCGTGTCTGGAAGGGACTTTCCTTGGCGTGGAAGGCAAGCTTGGCGATATGGATGTTCAGATCTCCTACCATTGTAACCGACTCTATGTAACCCTAACCCTCTCCGGTGTCTATATAAACCGGAGGGTTTTAGTCCGTAGGACAACATACACATCAACAATCATACCATAGGCTAGCGTCTAGGGTTTAGCCTCTCTGATCTCGTGGTAGATCTACTCTTGTACTACCCATATCATCAATATTAATCAAGCAGGACGTAGGGTTTTACCTCCATCGAGAGGGCCCGAACCTGGGTAAAACTTCGTGTCCCTTGCCTCCTGTTACCATCCGGCCTAGACGCACAGTTCGGGACCCCCTACCCGAGATCCGCCGGTTTTGACACCGACAGTGGGAACGACACCTATGGGATCACAAGAATACCTACTGTGGTTAGCGGGGTGCGGGGTCGTGAGAAGAGCATATCAAACAGATAGCACACGGTTCGTTTATCCAAGTTCAGGCTGCGAGGATGCGTAAAACCCTACTCCTGCTTTGGTGGATTGTATATCTGTGTTCTTGAGCTAGCTATGGGGCGTGAGGAGCTCCAAAAAGCCGAATCCTTCCTCTGGTCGCCTCGGGCCTCCTTTTATAGAAAAAGGGGTTGCCACAGTGGCACACAGGAGGTGGAAAGGGTACAGTGATGCGAGGTTATCCCTTGCATTACATGACAAGGCGCATTTAATGCGTCTTGCTTAGGTGTCCTTGCTTTATTGGGGACGGGGGAGAAACATGTCTCGTCCGTCGCCGCTCCTTCTTGTGTCGACACGCGCCCTGGCCAGCGACGCCTGCGATGCCACGTAGGTAGGCAAGCAGCTGAGGTGGCGTAGTGGTAGGTCTTCACGAAGATCTGCATGCCGCCACGCAGGTGCCTGCCCAGCTGGTTGGGTCGGCAGCTGCATGCATGCGGTGGTGGAGGTTTAGTCGGCGTGGGCCTGATGGTGGCCCTGTGGGTGTCCTCGGTAAGGGCCTTGCCGGGGCCCCGGCAAGGGTCTTGCCAAGGCGCCTGCTGTCATCCCCGGCAAGGCGCTTGCCGGGGGCCTTGTGGTCTTCCTCGGCTAGGATCCCGCCAAGGGTTCTCGTCTCCTTAGTGCATATCTGATCTTGAATGTCTTCACAAAGATCTGCATGCCGCCACCGAGATGTCTCCCGAATCCTTGCCCTTTGGGGGCAGTGGACTCAAGGGTGGTTTGCTCCGTAGGCGGGGGATGAGTCGCCACGGCAAGGGTCTTGTCGGGGCTGCTAGAACTGTCTCCCGGCAAGGATCTTGCTGGGGGAGTCCGCTTCGTCCCCTTTGCTCTTCGTGGTCTTGGCCTTGGCGTTGTTCTAGTTCTCTTGAGCTTCGGTCTTACCCTGGCACACCTCCCTTGCCTTGCTTGGTGTGGTGGTGTCCGCGGCTCAGACTGCCCGTGCACAGTTATAGGGGTACAAAAAGTGTACCCCTCTTTTTGTACACCGACAGGAGCCCCCGGGCCTGGGCCACACATAAGCGCAACGCGTTGTTGGGCTAGGCCCAAAAACGGTGCGCAGGCAGGCGTGGCAGTTTTTACCGCGGTAAGATTCCTCGCACGCACTTCCCGCGATTCCCGTGCGTGGCACGGCGTGGGGAGGCACGTGTGACGTGGGCGGCATGCGTGGGGTTTGTTCCCGCAGGCATGCGTCACATCGTAGTAAAGGGGCGGTTCGCGCCTTCCCCATAAACGGAGGGAGGCGTGAAGGCGCGGCCCATTTACTGAATGGGGCTGAGGCGCGGTCTTCAAGGCGTCCACTCCCCACGATCACAGGGTGGGGAGTGGTCGTCTCACCCGTCCCCTTGGTTCTGCACATCTGCCACGTGTCTCCCATGCGCCTGGGGTGGCAAACGGTGGAGGCGGGAAACCGGGCCGTCGCTGGTTGGGGCGGCGGGTCGGTCCTGGCTCCCTGCGCCTTCCGTATCTTGATTGGCCGAGTGGGGCGGCCGAGCCCCAACCCCGATCCTTTATAAAGAGCGGGAGGGGGATGGCGTCCCGCATTCTTTCATCTTCTTCTTCCTTCAGCTTCTGCTCCTCCCGTCCATCCGTCATGGAGAGAGGGAATCCCCGTCCTTCAACAGTGGCGCCGAGGGTCACCGCTCGACAACGCATCCCTCCTTCTCCTGCGCCTGTGGTGGCAGAGCTAGCCGCGAGGGGAAGGGGGAGGGGGCGAGGCCGTGGGCGAGGCCGGGGCGCTCGGGGAAGAGGAGGACGGGGTGGCGCGCCGGCCTCGCCTCCGCCAGCAGCTCCTCCTCCAATGGAAGGCCATGTTGGGGATGACCCTTGTGAGTTCTTCATCAGGCCGCGCCGTGGCCTTCGTCTCTCGACTCCATTTGCGCGGGAGATGGAGCTGGATCCGCCGGAGTCGTTGCGGCTGCACATGAGGGGCTGCGGGATCAGTGGCACGCAGGTCCACGTCGACTTCCCCGCCCCTCATGTGATGTATCTTCGCTGGGGATGGAAGACGTTTGCTCATATCCACCGCTTGACGGAGGGGCTCACTCTCCATTTTAAGCTGATGGAGGGTGGCCTTCTCTCTGTCAAAGTCTTCGGGCTCTTTGGGACCCGTGCAAGGTGCTGCGTGGAGAGCTCTTCAGATAGTGAAGACTCCTCCTCGGGCGGGAGTGACGAGATGGACAGCGGCAGCGACGACGAGGGTAGTAGGCGGCAGGGTGACGGGTCCGACTAGGTGTCGGGTGTCGGGTGTCGCTCCGTGCGGCCCCGGCGACCCCATCATCCGTGTCGCCGGCTCCCTGAACTTCTCGGGGTCGTCTCCTTGCGCGGCTGGCATTGGGAGGCTGCGGAAGAGGAAGAGGACGGGCGGCAAGGCTGCCAAGTCGGAGTACACGGGCACCGATGCCTTCGACGCGTGCTGACGTCCTGCCGCCTCGTCTTCGAGCTCTGCTTCCAGCGCCACCATCACCATCTAGCCTTTGGACGGCCACCAAGATGTTCTCTTGGTGTCTTCTGCCACCCGTAGTTCGCCTAGGCGCTCCTTTTGTCCTTTTCGCCTCCTTGACCTGCCTCCTGAGGAGAGGGACAAGAAAGGGATTACGGGCACCTTATCTCTTTTTAGTTTGTAAGCCTTCGGGCCTTTGTTGAATTTAAAACTTGTAATCCCATCATTCATGTTTTTCATTCCCTATGGACTGTACCTGAGTGGAATGTTTTTTTAATGAAAAAGGGATGCTTGCCGGGTCATTTGTTTGTAGGTGGAACCCACGACAAGGAGTAAATCCTTGATATCTTCAAGATAAACATTTCCTTGCCCGTCAACAGGCCTTGCCGTCTCCCCACTTCGCTCGACCTTCCTCACGCCTTTGGCGGGGGCAGGGATGAGGCGGGTTCAGGCTCCTTGTTTCATCCTTTCGCTGCCGCGACTACGACCAAACTTGGCCCCAGGAACGAGCCCTAGGGCCTAGATTTATGGGAGCACGGTAGCTTAGTGGAAAACGAGGTTTCACATACCTCAGTCCATAATGGAATGCATGATAAGGGATGAAGAACTTATCTAAAGCTGCAGTCCTCGGCAACCCTGGTTCGCCGTGGGTGAATCTTTGCTCTTGCAGCCCCCGGCAATACTGGCTTGCCAGGGGCTAGATGCTGGTCCGTTCCTCTTTTTTTCCTCCCCAAGTGGTTCGGCACGGATATCTGTGTGTCCTGTGAACCAAAGAAGACAAAAGAAAGACAAAGAGACACACACTCGACCTCTAAGCTAGGGGTTAGTCGCCGCTAAGCACTATCAACCCTAACCAAGGACGAGACTCGACCTAGCATGCATGCTATAACTTAGGGCACCAGCGCTTCATTTATTTATGCTCAGGGTCTGCACCTGGCTTTGTACAGAGGGTTACATGAGTCATCGGCAAGGCTCATACAAAAGGTGGCTTGCCGGGGGGTCCGGCAAGCCGCGCCTCACGGGTAAAACTTGCGAAGATGCTCAATATTCCAGGAGTTACTCACCGGAACGGCATCTTCGGTCTCCAGGCGGACTGCACCGGGCCTGGTGACTCGTATTACCCGATAAGGGCCTTCCCACTTTGGCGTCAACTTGTTGGAATTCTTGGCCGATTGAACACGCCGAAGAACAAGGTCGCCTTCCTCAAAGCTTCGGGCATGAATGCTGGTAGCGTGCTGCTCTCACAGCCGCCCGAAGATGATCTTCCTCAAGGAGCGTTGTGTCATCTTGCCGCAATTGCTCTTGCTCAAGCTCGTCATAAGCGAGTACTCGAGGTGACCCGTATATGAGTTTCGTGGGGAGAACTGCTTCTGCCCCGTATACCAGGGCAAAGGGTGTCTGGCCGATGGCTCGATTTGGTGTCGTTCTGATTGACCAAAGAACCGCCGGCAATTCATCAATCCAGCGCCTTCCACTCTTGTGCAGTCTGTCAAAGGTCTTTGTCCTCAGGCCTCACAGTACTTCAACATTTGCCCTCTCAGCTTGACCATTGCTTCGTGGGTGAGCAACGGAAGTGAAACAGACCTTGCTGCCGAGGTCTTGAATATATTGCATGAAGGTGTGGCTTGTGAACTGCGTGCCGTTGTCGGTGATAACCCTATTGGGTACACCAAAACGGCACACCAGTCCTTTGAAGAACTTGACGGCTGACTGTGCTGTGACCTTCCTCACTGCTTCCACTTCTGGCCACTTTGTGAACTTGTCGATTGCAATGTACAAGTACTCAAAGCCCTCGACAGCACGGGGGAAAGGGCCCAGTATGTCGAGCCCCTAGACCGAGAAAGGCCAGGAGAGAGGAATGGTTTGAAGGGCTTGAGCTGGCTGATGAAGCTTCTTTGAATGGAACTGACATGCTTCACACCTGGTGACTAGTGTCGTCTCATCCTGGAGGGCGGTGGGCCAGAAGAAGCCTTGCTGAAATGCTTTGCCGGCAAGGGCCCTTGACCCGATGTGGGATCCACATATGCCTCCATGTATCTCCGCCAACAGCCCCAGTCCTTCCTCTCGAGGGATACACTTCAATTTCATGCCGTTCGGCCTCTTTCTGTACAGGACGTCATCGACGAACTGGTACATAGTTGAGCGACGGGCTACTTTTTCCGCTTCTTCCTGCTCCTCAGGAAGTTCCCCTGTTTGGAGGAATCGGACGGTATGTTGTGCCCACGCTGGAGCCTGGGGCTCGACGGCGAGGACTAGAGGCATTTCCTCCGCTATCGGAGCAGCTGTCTCCATGGCAAGAGCTTGATGCTCTGTCGGAGCTAGCCGTCCCGTGGTGGGCTCAGTGTCTCCGGCAACATCCTTGCCGGCGGCTCCGGGGAACTCGGCAGGAAAGTACTTGCCGGGTCCTGATTTCCTCCTCTTGTTCTGCTCTGTTGATGGATCAACGGATGGCTGAGTTAGCCGAAGCACAAAGGTACCTGGTTCCACAGGTAGCTTGAGGGCAGCGCATTTTGACAGGTAATCGGCGATATCATTCTCCGCTCGGGGAACGTATTCAGCCTGTATACCGTCGAAATGCTCTTCCAGCTTTCTCACTTCATCGACGTAGGCCTTCATCAACGGGCTCTGGTAGTCCTTGTTGACTTGCTTGACGACGAGCTGCGAGTTGCCCCTGACGATGAGCTTCTTGATTCCGAGGTCCGCCGCGATCCTAAGACCGGCAAGCAGCCCTTCGTACTCAGCCGTATTGTTTGTTGACACCTCCCTGGGGAAGTGCATCTGGATCACGTACTTGAGGTGCTCTCCGGTGGGCGCGACAAGCAGTACGCCAGCCCCGGCGCCCTGTAAGGAGAAAGCTCCATCAAAGTACATGATCCAGTCGCAACTTGTCTCCTTGCCGGGGAGAGCAGTCTCTTGGGTTTCTTCATCAGGCATCGCGGTCCATTCTGCAACGAACTCCGCCAGGACTCGGCTTTGAATCGTCGAGGTACTCTCAAACTTGAGGCCAAAGCTGGACAGTTCCAGTGCCCACTCTACGATCCTTCCCGTTGCGTCTGTATTGTGCAATATCCGTTGCAGAGGGAGGCGAGTGACAACAATGATTTCGTGCACCTGGAAGTAGTGATGCAGCTTCCTCGAGGCCATAAGAAGGCCGAAGAGCAGTTTCTGCACACCGGAGTACCTCGAACTAGCCCCCTGCAGGAGGGAACTAACAAAGTAGACCGGTGCTGCATCATTTTCTTCTTCGGTGGCACTTTAATTGGCTATGTCGTCTCGGCATCGGTGGCATCGGGCTCCGTCGCTGCTATTACCTCATCATCAATTTCTCTCTGCGCCACTAGTGCGACGCTGACCACCTGGTTCGTAGCCGCCTGGTACAGCAGCAACGGTTCCTGTGGCCTAGGCGCAACTAGTATTGGCACGGAGGAGAGGTACCTCTTCAAATCTTGCAATGCTGCTTCGGCTTCTGGCGTCCACTCCATCGGGCCCGCCTTTTTCAAAATCTTGAAAAAGGGAAGGGCGCGCTCGGCGGACTTGGAAATGAACCTGCTCATGGCGGCAACGCAACCAGCAAGCTGACACACATCCTTGACTCGCTTGGGTGCTTCAATCTGCTCTATAGCTTTGATCTTGTCTGGATTGGCCTCTATCCCACGCTGTGACACAAAGAACCCGAGAAGCTTGCCAGACGGGACACCGAAGACGCACTTCTCAGGGTTCAACTTGAGATTGATCTTGCGTAGGTTTGCAAATGTTTCTTGTAAATCTGATATGAGGGTTGCCCTGTTCTTGGTTTTGACCACTATATCATCCATATAAGCTTCCATATTTCTATGGAGCTGGGGTTCAAAACCAATCTGGACCGCCCTTGCAAACGTTGAACTAGCACTCTTCAACCCGAAAGGCATCCGTATAAAGCAATACGTACCACATGGGGTGATGAATGCCGTTTTCTCTTTATCTTCCCTTGTCATGAAGATCTGGTGGTAGCCGGAGTAGGCATCAAGGAATGACAACAGATCACACCCAGCTGTGGAGTCAACAATCTGGTCGATGCACAGTAACGGGAAGGGGTCTTTGGGACAAGCCTTATTAATATCTGTGTAATCAATACACAGCCTCCACTTCCCATTTGCCTTGCGAACTACCACCGAATTGTCCAACCACGTTGGATGGGGCACTCCTCTTACCAAACCCGCTGCTTCCAGTTTCCGGATCTCCTCTGTGATGAACTCTTGTTGTTCCAAATCTTGCTTTCTGACCTTCTGCTTGGCGGGTCGCGCATGAGGACAGACGGCAAGGTGGTACTCAATCTCCTCCCTGGGAACGTCGGGGATGTCGGATGCTTGCCATGCAAACACATCGACATTCGCCCGGAGGAAGGTGACGAGCGCGTCTTCCTATTTGTCGTCAAGGGTGGAGCTTATGGTAAAAGCTCCTCCCGTGCCGTCCTCCTTGACAGAAACCTTCTTGGTTCCCGGCAGTGTGGCCCTGGACTTCTTGTTTCTGTCGGCGGAGCTCTCTGGCACGTCCTCGACGGGAGCGCTAAACTCCGAAGAGGTGCGCTTGCCGGAGTGGGTGCCTGAGGTCTCACCGGTCGTCTTCTTTCGCCGGGGCTCCAGCGGTAGGAGCAAGCGCCTTAGCAGTGGCGGCTGCTGCAACTGCTTGTTGGTAGAGTTGGTCAGCGCAAATTAGCGCATCCTTCTTGTCTGACAGGACGGTGATGATCGTCACAGGCCCTGGCATCTTCAGGGTGTTGTAGGCGTAATGTGACGCCTCCATGAACTTGGCCAGCGCTGGGCGGCCAAGGATCCCGTTGTAAGGCAAGGGGATCTTGGCAACATCGAACACAATCCTTTCTGTCCTGTAGTTCAGATCACTCCCAAAAGTCACGGGCAACGTGACCTTTCCCTTTGGTTGACTTCTTCCCGGGTTGACCCCCTGAAACGTGCTCGTCTCTTCGAGGTCTTCATCAGGAATCTGCAATTTCTCGATCACGGCAGGCAAGATTAAGTTCAGACCGGTCCCGCCATCGACTAGCATCTTTGTCACCTTGAGGTTGCGTATTGTTGGTGAAGCCAACAATGGCAAGCACCCGACTACAATAGTGCGATCAGGGTGATCCTCAGTGTCAAAAATGATAGGTGTGCTGGACCACTTCAGCGGCCTTTGGGCATCAAACGACGGTTCCGCCGCTGTAATCTCACGTGCCCACTGTTTAAGCTGGCGGTGAGAGGTATGCAGTGAGGCACCGCCATCGACGCACATGGCCTCTGTAGCTTTCTGAAATTCTTGGTCACCAGACTCATCGTCCTCTTCGTGATCATTGTCTTCTGGCTTTTTGTCACGGCCCCGGGCGGGCCTCTCCTGCTGTTTATCTTTGCCGCGACGGCCCGCCTGGCCGTTACGCTTCTTGCCGGACCCCTCAGCACCGTCCTGGCCTTTCTCCTTGTCCCGCCTCTCATATTCAGCCCTCTGCTTCTCAGCAAGGAGCTCAACCTGCCGGTAGTTCTGGAGATCATGGCCTTTGGTGCGATGGATCTTGCAGTATTGCTTGTCGGAGTTTCCTGACTTCTCGGCAGCCGCCAAGGCCCGGCAGGCGACACATCTGGCAATTTCCTTGCCAGGGTCATCTGCCTTGGTTTTCTTGGTGGAGCCGGCGTCGTCGAATCCCTCGACGGCAAGCATAGCCTTACCTTTGCGCTTCCTGTTGCGGCGCCGGCCTTTCTTCGCCGGGGCGGCAGTATCCTCATCTGAGGAGTCGGTTTCCACGCCGGCATCTTCGCCGGGGTACTTCCTTCCCTGTTCAGCTCGGGCACATCTATCAGCAAGAACATAGAGTTCTGGCACATCTTTCACCTTGTTCATTGCCAGTTCTTCGCGCATCTTGCGATTACGCACGTTCTGATGGTACGCGCTGATGATGGCGACAGGGTGAACATCAGGGATATTGTATTGTACCCGGCTGAACCTCTGTATATACTTGCGCAGACTCTCGCCTCCCTTCTGGGGAATGACATGCAAATCGCTTGCTTGGCCATGGGCTTGGTGACCTCCAGTAAAGGCGCCCACAAACTCATGGCACAAATCCGACCAGGAGGAAATAGAGTCTACCGGCAAGTGCATCAACCACGACATGGCATTGGGTTTAAGAGCCAATGGAAAGTAATTCGCAAGCACCTTATCGTCATGGGCTCCGGCGGCTTGCATCGCGATGGTGTAGATGCTGAGGAACTCAGACGGGTGAGTCTTGCCGTTGTACATTTCGCCAACGTCAGGTTTGAAGGTGCGGTGAGTGGGCCACTGGAACTGCCGCAGCTCACGGGTAAAAGCCAGATAGCCTACCTCGTAAGGTAGGCCTCCAGGGCTCTCCGGGGCTGGGTGGTTCACAGCAGGCCCTGCTCGCCTGTCTGACTGGTGGAGCGCTCCGCACCGGCGCTCGATAGTGGTTCGAGCGTCTTCATGGGCTCGTTCTCGAAGAACTTGGCGCTGGTCACAGTGGGTCCGCGGGTCAGACGATGCTATGGAGATGTCGTCGCCCGCGACATCGCGACGAGCCGGCGTCCGCGGTACCGGATGGGGAAGAGGTGAATGCACCATGGTCGCGGCGCCGCTGGCTTTTCCGCCACTGGTCCGCGGGACTCCATCGGAGCGTCGACCCGAGGGCCCCACCGGACTTGGTTCGTCTTTGTTGGCCACCACAACAAGGCTTCGGATAGTGGCTCTCCATTCGTCGCGTTTCCCCATAGTGGGAGGAAAGTCGAGGAGCAACTGCGCGCGCCAGGGCCTCTGCTGGCGTCGGTGGCAGCAAAACCTGCACGGATCGCGATGCGCTTCGACTTCTGACCATGTCAGAAGAATCTCTATCACGACCCCGTGGTCGCATGCCGTTTTCACCAGCGCCTCGGCGAGTGGGCAGGTCTTCTACGTCCCGGGAGTGGCGCTCGGGGCTCTTCCCGCGGCGACGCCCGGGATCTTCGGCATGATTACGCCGTTCGTCGCGCGCTGCCTGGGAGGAGCGTGCTGTTGGCGCCAGCGTGGGAGTCTTGGAGGCCCTTGCGTCGCCTTCGGGTGGGGCGGCGATGACCCTAGAAGGCCACGCTCCACCCGCGAAGGGCTTGGCTCCGCCTTTGGATTTGGCGGCGTGTGGCCCGTTACCACGCGCACAAACATCGCCACCTCCCAAACTCCGGCTGCTGGGATGGTGTTGGTGTTCGCGAGCAACGCCCCGGGTCCTTTCTACGACCGGTCCGCTGCTCGCCCGCGTCGGGGCGGGCTGTCCGGCTTCCGACTGGCCAACCGCCACCGTCGTCTTCTTCTTGGGCGCCATGATGATGAAGACGCGCCGAACTAACTGCTAAAGTCGATTCTCACAACTGCGCCCCCTACCTGGCGCGCCAGAGATGTCGGTGGGAACGACACCTATGGGATCACAAGAATCCCTACTGTGGTTAGCGGGGCGAGGGGTCGTGAGAAGAGCGGATCAAACAGATAGCACACGGTTCGTTTATCCAGGTTCGGGCCGCGAGGATGCGTAAAACCCTACTCCTGCTTTGGTGGATTGTATATATGTGTTCTTAAGCTAGCTATGGGGCGTGAGGAGCTCCAAAAAGCCAAATCCTTCCTCTGGTCGCCTCGGGCCTCCTTTTATAGAAAAAGGGGTTGCCACAGTGGCACACAGGAGGTGGAAAGGGTACAGTGATGCAAGGTTATCCCTCGCATTACATGACAACATGCATTTAATGTGTCTTGCTTAGGTGTCCTTGCTTTATCGGGGACGGGGGAGAAACCTGTCTCGTCCGTCGCCGCTCCTTGTGTCGACATGCGCCCTGGCCAGTGACGCCTGCGATGCCACGTAGGTAGGCAAGCAGCTAATGTGGTGCAGTGGTGGGTCTTCACGACGATCTGCATGCCGCCACGCAGGTGCCTGCCCAGCTGATTGGGTCGGCAGCTGCATGCATGCGGTGGTGGAGGTTTAGTCGGAGTGGGCCTGATGGTGGCCCTGCGAGTGTCCTCGGTAAGGGCCTTGCCGGGGCCCCGGCAAGGGTCTTGCCGAGGCGCCTGCTGTCATCCCCGGCAAGGCGCTTGCCGGGGGCCTTGTGGTCTTCCTCGGCTGGGATCCCGCCAAGGGTTCTCGTCTCCTTAGTGCGTATCTGATCTTGAATGTCTTCACAAAGATCTGCATGCCGCAATGGGGATGTCTCCCTAGTCCTTGCCCTTTAGGGGCAGTGGACTAAAGGGTGGTTTGCTCCGTAGGCGCGGGACGAGTCGCTGCGGCAAGGGTCTTGCTGGGGGTGCTAGAACTGTCTCCCGGCAAGGATCTTGCCGGGGGAGTCCGTTTCGTCCCCTTTGCTCTTCGTGGTCTTGGCCTTGGCGTTGTTCTAGTTCTCTTGAGCTTAGGTCTTAACCTGGCTCACCTCCCTTTCCTTGCTTGGTGTGGTGGTGTTCGCGGCTCAGACTGCCCGTGCACAGTTATAGGGGTACAAAAAGTGTACCCATCTTTTTGTACACCGACACTCTCGAAGCCTATGATCTATACATTTTTCTCCCCCTTTGGCAACAAGTTACCAAAAAGTTCATAGAAAATGCATAGCACTAAAACGTCGCTCAGGCTTGGTCTTCAGGTGGTGGTGTCCGGAGAACTCCAAGAACAAAGGCTTTAGTCGAAGTAGATGAAGCTGCTGGGGTAGGTGCTGGAGCTGGTGGCACTGAAGTTGTAGCTGGTGCAGATGAGGTGGCTCTAGTGTCTGGTACAGGCACTGCAGCAGATCTCTGAGCTCGAGGTACTCTGGCAAATGCATCAGTGGTTGTCTTGCCCTTCCTCTGCTGCATGTCATCCTGAAGTTGCTCCACAACAGACTGAATCTCAGTTACTTTCACATCCAAGTCATAGAATTTTTGCTCCACGATTCTTTCCAAGCTCTCCTGGTTTTGAGTCAGGGTGGCCAGTCCCTTCTCAATCCTCAGAGTGGATGCAATCAAATAATCAAGCTAGTCCTGCTTGCTTTTCAAAAAGTACTCAGATGCCTCCTCTTGAGTTGGCATCTTGGCAGCCTTCTCTTTCTTTGCTTTCTCCTTCTTCTCTTGAGCTTGTACTGATGATGGTTCATTCTCATTCATCACAACTTGATTGTCCTCAAAGTCAGGATAGGTAGGCAAGTGTTCCTTATCCAACAAGTATGTGCATGTGCCCATCTTTGAGTTTATCAACTCCTGGATCTGTGGGGCATATCCACAACTTCTTTTCTGGTCAGCTGTAGTCCTCTTGATAGTCTCAACTATAAGGCTCATGACCTTGAACTTCTGTGGCACATCAAATATATGTAACAAGTTAATTGCATGGCCTCTGATCATTCTGTGATCACCAGACTTGGGCAAGAGAGTGTGCCTAAGGATCCAATTGATTGTAGGCAGCCCTGACAGCAAGTGTTTTACTGACCCAAACTGGTGAGTCTCAAGATCATCTTCAGGAATCTCCTTGTACATGTTTTCCATAGAGTTGTGATCCATCTTCTTCTTGGCATAGACATCCAAGTCATCTTCTTCTTCCTTGTTCTGGTGGCAGCTTTAGGTAAGTTGCTGGGAGTGCTCCTGCTTCCATCATCTAAGCTGCTAGAGGGACTAGTGCCCTCACTCATGTGAACCTGCTCCTCTGACTTGTTCTGGCTGTCACTCTACAAACACTGACAGCAGACCCTGTGAATAGATATAGATGAGATAGAGTGGATGAGCATCACAAAATACAGAGATTTTTGCAAAAGAATGAGTCAAAAACTTAGTTTTAGTTTTCCACAGAAAGCATTTCGGATCAACTGATTTGTAAACTCGGTGATACCGAAGCAGCTCTTGTAACCTAAACTAGTGAACTCGGTCAGACCGAGTCACAGTTCAGTGGCGCCGAGACTTCTAGGGTTTCACAAAGTCCTGAACTCGGTCACACCGATTTGCAATTCTCGGTCAGACCGAAAATTACATGTGCAATGGCCTGAGCCGAATCGGTGGTACCGAGTTCCACAACTCGGATGGTCCGATATGGTTTCGGCGAAAACCTAACCCTAAATTTTCAATTCAACTCTAATCTACGGAGTGTTTTGATTGGATAGAAGCATTTCAATCGTGGTAAGAATCATAATGAACACAATGTGCTCGGAATCGGACGGGGATAGCACTGTGATCGAGTCCATACCCTAGTTCGGTGATGAACTCGCTACGGCAGCAACAGCGGGGAAGAATTCCGTTGACGGCGGCGGAGACCAGCGGCAGGAGGCAACTGGCGACGAGGAGGATGATCCGGAGACCCATGAGGCAGAGCAAGCTATGCGTGGGCGAAGGGGTTTCGGAGAAATTTCCAAAATTTTGCCCGTGAGTATATATAGCCCGACCCTATCGGTGTGACCGAGTGGAACAACTCGGTGACACCGAGATGCATAACTGTTGACAGTTACAGCAACTCGGTGTGACCGAAAAGTTCAAATCGGTTGCACCGAGATTGAAAACCTAGATCGACTTAGTGATCTCGGTATGACCGAAATGGAGGAATCAGTCAGACCGAAAAGCACAAAGAAGTTTTGGAAGTTTAAGTCTATGATGAATCGGGGACTCCGAGTGCTCCTCACACAGAGTGGTTCGAATCTAACTTGATCAAATTTTGTGATGTAGCATGAATAGAGTTTGAGACGAGAAAAGCATAGATAGCTAGAGAGGGTTCTTAGGAATTCTTGTCCATCCACTTGGCAAAAGAAAAGAAAACCAATCAATCAAAACAACAAGTGGATGTCCTCGAATGAGTAAAATATGCAATCAACATGCTCACACAAAAAAATGGCAATTGAAATATGTGGCAAAGCATGCACAACCAATTCTAGCATCTATCAAACAATTTGCGATGACTAGGTCATCTATATATGAGTATATTGACTTAGGAGTCAAATGAGAACATTTGATCATAGGTCATACTCATCGTTTAAGCACAAGTGGGGTTACCACTTTTACATAAAGCATTGTTGTGTTCACACCATTAGAGTTGCTTTAGCTCAATTCTTAGAGAAAAGCTCCCCCTAGATGTGAGATCCCCTAAGAGGGATGAACTAACCTTGGGTTTTATCGATGATGACTTCATGTAGATGTTGAAGATGTGGATGCTCAATGTTGATGTAGATCATTTGGAGCTATCCATTGGAGTGAGTTGCACTTTCAATACCTACACGGGTTAGTCCCACAAGGAACAAACAAGGATATCCATAGACATAGAGTGATGCACACACAAGATGATGTCTATGAAAGCTTTTAGGTTACCTTGTCCCTTGTCTTACCAACAAGAAGGTTTGTGACTCCTTGAACTAGTGCAATATGTGGAAGTTGATTGCACTTGTTCTTGCCAAGATGATAAGAGTGAAGTATGTTGGCGGAGTCACCCTCAAGAACTCTCTAGTTCTTCTTCTTCGGGATCCACACCATCTTGATGGGAATCCTCGGTGTTGTAGTTGTACTTGATGAAGTGGAACTTGAAGTAGTCTTGGGAACCCACTTGACCAAGGCCTTAGGAGCTTCTTCAAATGCATCAATTTCCTCTTGAAGCTTGTCCTTGCCTTTTTGCTTGTGGTCTTGTGGTGGAAGATCATCTTGAGCTTGTGTCCCTTTGAGAGAAGTAGGATCATACTTCTCTTGTTGAGGAACAAACTTCGTCTTGGGGTATTGATCTTCTTACAACTCAACTCCATTGGCATTGAACTTTCGTTCAAAACCAACACCTTGATTCTTCCGGTGCCTTCCGGTGCCTTCCTTGTAAACACCTTTCTCTATAATTCCCTTCAATAACCTATTTTCTTGCTCAAGTGTAACTTGGCTAAGAGAATCATTAGTGGAATCAAGAGAACTACTAGAAGCAACAATATTGGATTTAGCATGATTATTGTTACTACTAGAGGAAGAATCTTTCTTGTTCTTGTTACTAGACTTGACTTGAGGCATGTAAGTGGATAAGAGTAAACGCTTGGCAATGTAAGAAGAACTTTTCTTACGAAGATCATCATTGATTGCTTTTAAGAACTCATGCTCTTGCTCAAGGTTGAGCTTTTCAAAGCGCAATTTCTCATGAGTCCTTAAAAGTTCTCGATGATCTCCTAAGATAGTTTCATGAGCTAACTTAAGAGTATTTAGTTCTTTATTTAGAGACTCAATCTTCTCCTTATCATTGTCGTTCGTTTTATCTTGATTAGCATGATTAATTGACGTTTCATCATAGTATTCATCACTAGAGTTGTCAACAAGTAAATCATCAACACCTAACAAGTCATCTTCATCACTATTGAAATCAACATACTCGGGGTGTGATACCTTTGGGCCTTTAGCCATGACACATGTTCCAACTCCTTCATTTGGTGAGTCAAATATGTCGTAGGAGTTGGTTGTCACAAGTGCTAGACCGGCAACACCTTCATCTTGAGTATATTCGGAGTCGGAGTGATAGCTTCTCTCGGAGTGGTTGTCGGAGTCGGAGCCGGATACCCATTCACCAACATGAGCTTGATATCTTCGTTTTGTGTAGCTCCTTGATGACTTGTCCTTTCTTTCCGAATCCTTGCTTCTCTGTTAGGGTCTTCATTCATAACGATCATCTCTACTCCTTCTTTCTCTAGATGGTGATTCTTCTCTTCTACTTCTTCTCTTGGGAGAATCTTCTCTTCTCTTGTAGGGGGCCGTACACTCATTGGAATAGTGTCTGGGCCTTCCACAATTGTAGCAGTTTCACTCTCGACTAGAAGATCTTTTGTCATTGTAGGACCTTGACTTGGAGCTTCTCTCTTTGCTTCTACTCTTGTAGAACTTGTTGAAGTTCTTCACCATTAAGCTCAATTCTTCATTGGAGGTTTGATTCTCACTCGATGATGTGGGGGCTTCACATGAGGCTTTGTAAGCATCACTTGATTTGTTGTGAAGTTCCTCTTTATCTTTGAGTGACATCTCATGAGCAACAATTCTTCCGATGACTTCCGTTGGCTTGACATCTTTGTAATTGGGCATCATTTGGATCAATGTGCACACGGTATCATATTTTCCATCCAAGTCTCTGAGGATCTTCTTGATGATGAATCTATCTGTCATCTCTTCACTCCCTAAGCCGGCAATATCATTTGTGATAAGAGCAAGCCTAGAGTACATTTCAGCGACACCTTCACCATCCTTCATTTTGAACTTGTCAAGTTGACTTTGAAGCACATCCAATTTGGATTCCTTGACGGAGTCGGTACCTTCGTGCATATCAATCAAAGTATCCCAAATTTCCTTTGCATTCTCAAGATGGCTGATTTTGTTGAATTCTTTGGGGCACAGTCCGTTGAAGAGGATATCACAAGCTTGAGCATTGTATTGTAGCATCTTCAACTCATCCATGGTAGCTTCACGATTCGGTTATCTCCCATCAAAGAATTCACCTTGCATGACAACACACACAATAGCCCAAATGGCGGGGTTATGTCCAAGAATATGCATTTTCATCTTATGCTTCCAACTAGCAAAATTAGTACCATCAAAGTAAGGACCTCTACGGTGATAATTTCCCTCGCTAGACGCCATACTCTCCTAGGTTGTGAAACCAAGGCTATGACCACCAAAAGCTATGGAAATCAAAGCAAATGGAGACCAAAGCTCTGGTACCACTTGTAGGATCGAAAGTATGTCTAGAGGGGGGGGGTGATTAGACTACTTGACCAAATAAAAATCTAGCCTTTTCCCAATTTTAGTTTTTGGCAGATTTTAGCTATCTTAGCACAAGTCAAGCAATCTCCACACAATTCAAGCAAGCATGCAAAAGAGTATATGAGCAGCGAAAAGTAAAGCATGCAACTTGCAAGAATGTAAAGGGAAGGGTTTGGAGGATTCAAACGCAATTGGAGACACGAATGTTTTTGTCGTGGTTCCGATAGGTGGTGCTATCGTACATCCACGTTGATGGAGACTTCAACCCACGGAGGGTAACGGTTGTGCGAGTCCACGGAGGGCTCCACCCATGAAGGGTCCACGAAGAAGAAACCTTGTATATTCCATCACGGTCGTCGCCCACGAAGGACTTGCCTCACTAGCGGTAGATCTTCACGAAGTAGGCGATCTCCTTGCCCTTACAAACTCCTTGGTTCAACTCCACAATCTTGTCGGAGGCTCCCAAGTGACACCTAGCCAATCTAGGAGACACCACTCTCCAAGAAGTAACAAATGGTGTGTTGATGATGAACTCCTTGCTCTTGTGCTTCAAATGATAGTCTCCCCAACACTCAACTCTCTCTCACAGGATTTGGATTTGGTGGAAAGAATATTTGAGTGGAAAGCAACTTGGGAAGGCTAGAGATCAAGATTCATATGGTTGGAATGGAATATCTTGACCTCAACACAAGTGTAGGTGGTTCTCTCTCAGAAAATGTGTATTGGAAGTGTAGGTATGTTCTGATGGCTCTCTCCACGGATGAAGAGTGGGTGGAGGGGTATATATAGCCTCCACACAAAATCTAACCGTTACACACAATTTGCCAAACTCGGTGGGACCGAATGGTTAAACTCGGTCGGACCGATTCAGCAAACCTAGTGACCGTTAGGATTTTCGGTGGGAGTGAGATGCAACTCGGTAGTACTGATATGGTTAGGGTTAGGGCATAACGTATCTCGGTGTGACCGATTACACAAACTCGGTGGGACCGATTTTGGTAATAAGCTAACCAGAGAGTTGGTCAGGTAAACTTGGTGGGACCGATTCGCTTATTTCGGTGAGACCGAAATGTTACAAAAGGGAAACAGAGAGTTTACATTGCAATCTCGGTGGGACCGATCGCTCATATCGGTAAGACCAAAACGTTACAAAGGGAAACAGAGAGATTACAATCCCATCTCGGTGAGACCGATTTGCCTAGGGTTTGTGGCAGTGGCTATGACATTTGAAACTCGGTGGCGCTGGATAGAAAGAATCGGTGGGGCCGAGTTTGACTTTACGTTTAGGTCATATGTGGATGTGGGAAGGTAGTTGAGGGTTTTGGAGCATATCACTAAGCACTTTGAGCAAGCAAGCCATTAAGCAACACCTCATCCCTCCTTGATAGTATTGGCTTTTCCTATAGACTCAATGTGATCTTGGATCACTAAAATATAAAATGTAGAGTCTTGATCTTGAAGCTTGAGCCAAACTTTTTGTCCTTAGAATTTTGAGGGATCCACTTTCCTCATCCATGCCATGCCATTCATTGAACTTTTCCTGAAATATTAATCTTGGGATAATGTTAGCTCAATGAGCTATATGTTGTTAGGAATTACCAAAACCACCCAGGGATAGTTGCACTTTCATCATGTATTGCATGAAGATTGAAAAAGTTTGAGAACATCAAAAGTATGAAACAATTGCTTGGCTTGTCATCGGGGTTGTGCATGATTTGAATATTTAATTGATGTAGCTGGAGCATAGCCAGACTATATGATTTTGTAGGGATAAGCTTTCTTTAGCCATGTTATTTTAGAAGACATAATTGCCTTGTTAGTATGCTTGAAGCATTATTATTTTTATGTCAATATTAAACTTTTGTTTTGAATCTTACGGATCTGAATATTCTTGCCACAATAGAGAAGATTACATTGATAAATATGTTAGGTAGCATTCCACATCAAAAAATCTGTTTTTATCATTTACCTACTCGAGGATGAGCAGGAATTAAGCATGGGGATGCTTGATACCTCTCCAACGTATCTATGATTTTTGATTGTTCCATGCTATTATATTATCAATCTTGGATGTTTCATATGCATTTATATGCTATTTTATATGATTTTTGGGACTAACCTATTAACCTAGAGCCCAGTGCCAGTTTCTGTTTTTTTCCTTGTTTTTGAGTTTTACAGAAAAGGAATACCAAACGGAGTCCAATTGACGTGTCAATTTTTGATGATTTTTTATGGACCAAAAGAAACCCCCGGAGTAAAAGAGTTGGGCCAGAAGAGTCCCGAGCTATCCACGAGGGTGGAGGGCGCGCCCTACCCCCTGGGTCCGTCCCCCTATCTCGTGGACGACTCGGAGACCCCCCTGACGTGAGAACGACGCCAAAAATTCCTATAAATATAGAAACCTCTAGAAAATAACCTAGATCGGGAGTTCTGCCGCCGCAAGCCTCTGTAGCCACAAAAAACCAATCGGGACCCTGTTCCGGCACCCTGTCGGAGGGGGCTCCATCACCGGTGGCCATCTTCATCATCCCGGCGCTCTCCATGACAAGGAGGGAGTAGTTCACCCTCGGGGCTGAGGGTATGTACCAGTAGTTATGTGTTTGATCTCTCTCTCTCTCTCTCTCTCTCTCTCTCTCTCTCTCTCGTGTTCTTGATATGGCACGATCTTGATGTATTGCGAGCTTTGCTATCATAGTTGGATCTTATGATGTTTCTCCCCCTGTATCTCTTGTAATGGATTGAGTTTTCCCTTTGAAGTTATCTTATCGGATTGAGTCTTTAAGGATTTGAGAACACTTGATGTATGTCTTGCATGTGCTTATCTGTGGTGACAATGGGATATTCATGTGATCCACTTGATGTATGTTGTGGTGATCAACTTGCGAGTTATGTGCCCTTGTGAACTTATGCATAGGGGTTGGCACATGTTTTCATTTTGACTCTCCGGTAGAAACTTTGGGGCACCCTTTGAAGTTCTTTGCGTTGGTTGAATAGATGAATCAGAGATAGTGTGATGCATATCGTATAATCATACCCGCGGATACTTAAGATGACATTGGTGTATCTAGGTGACATTAAGGTTTTGGTTGATTTGTGTCTTAAGGTGTTATTTTACTACGAACTCTAGGGCTGTTTGTGACACTTATAGGAATAGCCCAATGGATTGATCGGAAAGAATAACTTTGAGGTGGTTTCGTACCCTACAATAATATCTTTGTTTGTTCTCCGCTATTAGTGACTTTGGAGTGACTCTTTGTTGCATGTTGAGGGATAGTTATATGATCTAAGTACGTTATCCTTGTTGAGAGAGCTTGCACTAGTGAAAGTATGAACCCTAAGCCTTGTTTCGAAGCATTGCAATACCGTTTGTTCTCACTTTTATCATTAGTTACCTTGCTGTTTTTATATTTTCAGATTATAAAAACCTATATCTACCATCCATATTGCACTTGTCACCGTCTCTTCGCGGAACTAGTGCACCTATACAATTTACCACTGTATTGGGTGTGTCGGGGACACAGGAGACTCTTTGCTATTTGGTTGCAGGGTTGTTTGAGAGAGACCATCTTCATCCTAAGCCTCCCACGGATTGATAAACCTTAGGTCATCCACTTGAGGGAAATTTGCTACTGTCCTACAAACCTCTACACTTGGAGGCCCAAAAACGTCTACAAGAAGAAGGTTGTGTAGTAGACATCAAGCTATTTTCTAGCGCCGTTGCCGGGGAGCATAGCTCTATTCTTTGAGTCACTTGGGATTTATATCTGTTGATCACTATGAAGAACTTGAAAGATAAAAGAACCCAGATTTATCCCTCAACTATGAGGGGAGGTAAGGAACTGCCATCTAGCTCTGCACTTGATTCACCTTCTGTTATGAGTAAACTTGCGACACCTACTCCTGCTATTCATTCTAATATGTTGCATGTTATTGATGATGCCACTTCTGCTTTGCATGATGCTTATGATGAGACTACCTCTATGCTTGATAATACTGTGCAACTAGGTGAATTTCTTGATGAACAACTTGCTAGGGTTAGAGAGAATGAAATTATTGAAACTGGTAATATTGATGAAAGTGATGATGAAGATTCTCCCCCTAGATATGAATTGCCTGTTGTTCCTGAGGGTTATGTTATGGATGAATAAACTGTTAGAGACTTTTTAGCTTGCAATGATAGATATGATCTTAAGAAATTGTTAGCTAAGCTAAAAGAAAAATCCTTGAATGCGAGAACGAAACATGACCCTGCTTTTGCTACTTCACCTATCTGTATCTCTGATAAGGATTATGATTTCTCCGTCGATCTTGAGTTAATTACTTTGGTTGAATCTGATCCTTTTTATGGCTATGAATCTGAAACTGTTGTGGCACATCTTAAATTAAATGATATAGCTACCTTGTTCACTAATGATGAGAAAACTCACTCTTACTTTATCCTTAAGTTGTTTCTGTTCTCATTAAAGGGTGATGCTAAAACATGGTTTAATTGTCTTGATCCTGGTTGTGTGCGTAGTCCCCAGGATATGATTTATTACTTCTCTACTAAATATTTCCTCGCTCATAAGAAACAAGCTGCCTTAAGGGAAATATATAATTTTGTGCGAATTGAAGAAGAGAGTCTCCCACAAGCTTGGGGGAGGCTTCTCCGATTACTTCATGCTTTGCCTGATCATCCTCTCAAGAAAAATGAAATACTTGATATCTTTTATAATGGACTAACCGATGCTTCCAGAGACCACCTGGATAGTTGTGCTGGTTCTGTTTTCAGGGAAAGAACTGTTGAGAAAGCTGAATTGTTATTGAATAATATGTTGAGTAATGAAAATGATTGGACACTTCATGAACCAACTCCTAAGACGACTCCGAAGAAAAGGGGTATTCTATTTCTCAATCCTGAAGATATGCAAGAGGCAAAGAAATTTATGAAAGAAAAGGGTATTAAAGCTGAAGATGTTAAGAATTTACCACCTACTGAAGAAATACACGGTCTTGATAACCCGACACAGGTAGTAAAGGTAAATTCTCTCTATAGATTTGATGAAGGTGATATTCCTCGTTATAAGTCTGCTAACCAATGCTTAGATGAGTTTGATAATTTTATTGTTAAGCAAGAAAACTTCAATGCTTATGTTTGTAGACAATTGAAATATAATGCTTATATGATTGAACACTTGAGTGATTATATGTCTAGAATTAAAGGTGAACTTAAACTTATTAGTAAACATGCTTCTATGGTTACCACTCAAGTAGAACAAGTGCTTAAGGCTTAGAATGATTTGCTCAATGAATTAAATGATAAGAAAAATGATAATGTTGTTAGAGTTATGACTAAAGGGGGTAAAATGCTCAGGAATCTTTGTATCCTAAGGGCCACCCTAAGAGAATTGAGCAAGATTCTCAGAGAACCAATGTTGGTGCACCTAGTTCTTCTAAGAAGAAGAAAAAGAAAAATGATAGGACTTTGAATGATTCTAGTGAACCTGTTGTTGACACACCTAAGAATCCCAATGATATTTCTATTTATGATGCTGAAACACAATCTGGTAATGAACATGAACCTAGCGACAATGTTAATGATGATGTTCATGTTGATGCTCAACTTAGCAATAACAATGATGTAGAGATTGAACCTGATGTTGATCTTGATAACCCACAATCAAAGAATCAACGTTATGATAAAACAGACTTTGTTGCTAGGAAACACGGTAAAGAAAGAGAACCATGGGTTCAGAAACCCATGCCTTTTCCTCCTAAACCATCCAAGAAAAAGGATGATGAGGATTTTGAGCGCTTTGCTGAAATGATTAGCCCTATCTTTTTGCGTATGTGTTTGACTGATATGCTTAAAATGAATCCTTATGCTAAGTATATGAAAAATATTGTCACAAATAAAAGAAAGATACCAGAAGCTGAAATTTCCACCATGCTTGCTAATTATACTTTTAAGGGTGGGATACCAAAGAAACTTGGAGATCCAGGAGTACCAACTATACCATACTCCATTAAAAGAAACTATGTTAAAACTGCTTTATGTGATCTTGGAGCCGGTGTTAGTGTTATGCCTATATCGTAGACTTGATTTGAATAAGTTGATACCTACTGAAATATCTTTGCAAATGGTTGATAAATCAACTGTTATACCAGTCGGTATTTGTGAGGATGTGCCTGTTGTGGTTGCAAACGTTACTATTTTAATGGACTTTGTTATTCTTGATATTCCTGAGGACGATAGTATGTCGATTATCCTTGGTAGACCCTTTTTGAATACTGCAAGGGCTGTTATTGATTGCAACAAAGGCAATCTCACTTTTCATGTTAATGGTAATGATCATACGGTACACTTTCCGAGGAAACAACCTCAAGTCCACAATATTAATTCTATTGGAAAAACTTCAACAATTATTATTGGAGGTTTTGAATTTCCTCCTCCTACTGTCAAGAAGAAATATGATATTATTATTGTTGGGGACATGCATATCCCCATTGAGGTAACCTAGTGTTATTCAAAAATTCTCCGGTTACATGTTATTCGGAAAGAGTTTGTTAACAAGACTTGATCAACCTTGTTAGTGGATTCCTTTTGATGAGCATGAGATGGATGAAGTTAGAAAGCACAACTCTCTGTACCCTCCATTTACTTTCTATTATTTAGATTAAATAAAGCAAAATAGTATTTTCTGTCTGTTTTCTGAATTATCCTAACAATAAAAGAATACCCCGAAAATAAAAGTTCTCCAAATGCCTTGAAAATTCAATATGATTTTTCTAGAATATTTAAGAATTATTGGCACTGAGAACACACTAGGGGGACCCACCATGTGCCCATGAGGGTGGAGGGCGCGCCCTTGCCTTGTGGACCCCACGTGGGCCCCCTCCACTTATTCTTGCACCCACACACTTCATCTTCCTCCAGAAAAAATCATCCACCAGCTCAAACCCGAGTTCTAGCTCATCTTGCTGCCATTTCGATCTCCTTGCTCAAAGCTCGATTCACAAAACTGCTTTGGGGGATTGTTCTTCGGTATGTGACTCCTCCAATGGTAAAATTAGTTTTTGTTCTAGTTTTTTATTTTTGCAATTTTTTGCTGCTTAGGTGACCCTGTTCTTGAGCTTGCATGTCAAATTTATGTGGTCAAAAGTAGTTTTATTGCATGATATGGCCTCTAGGCGCTTGTGGGAGTAGTTGCTATCAATCTTGTTGAGTTTGTTCACTTTTATTTTGAGTTACTAAAAATTTCAGAAATTTTTCAGAGGTAGAAATATGTTTAGGAAAATGTACCAAGGCGGGTCCTCAAGGAAGTAGGCACCTAGGCTCGCGATACGTGAGCTGGACTATGAACTACCAAGAGAAGCTCAAGTGCGGCCTTGTGAATGGTCATAAGAACATTTTATGGTCCGAGCAGGCATCAAGGAAGAATTTGACGCGTATGTGCGTAACGCTGATCTTGAGAGCCTCGTGTCAGATAAGTGCCCGTAATACTACTACCTAACTGATTCATTTGTGAGAAGGTTTACATTTACATCCTCACGCAATTCTCACACTATTTTATTTGATCTTTATGATAAATGATATACCATGGACCTAGAAGATTTTAATACTGCTTGTAAACTCCCACACTGGGCGATGTTTGTGAACCTCGCAAATCTGAATATAAAGATTTTCTTGCTAGTATTACTGTGGGGGAATCTAGTGAAATCACATAAGCTACCATAGGGAGCATTCATTTTCCTTCTATATATTATTTTGATCTTTTCGTGGGTAGGTGCATTAATGGTAAAGATGAGGCTTGTCACATGTGCGTTCCAGATCTTAGTGTCCTCAAGAGTGCGGTATTAGGTGATAAACAATATAACTTTGGGGCTATTGTTGCATGTAGGTTGCACCTTAATAGTTTAAGTGGAGACTTGTTTGGTGGAATTTATGCAACTCGTGTAGATAATTTTCTTGAGATACCCATACATGAGAATGATATAGAATTGCCTCCTTCTTATCTAGATTATAATGCTATGGTTCATCATCAATTTGTTGAGAGGAAGGAATAGTTCCTCCAGTACCGACTAATCTTTGACAGACGGCGCACCGTCCATGTTACTCTCCCTGCTCCTACTTTCTTTGACTTTCAGACAAAAGGGAGATATGTTATAACCAGGGAGGAGGCGAACGAGTACGAGAGGAGGACGGAGGCAACTCGCCTCCAAGCTGCAGCTCGTTAGGCAGTAGCTGCTGCATCTCAGTATGACCCCAGCTACAACTTTGGATTTCCACCAGGCCAGCCGTGGCCATAGACCAACTTAGGCCAAAAGACTAAGCTTGGGGGAGTATGTATTCCTCACCAACATTACATTCATGTTCATACACTGATGCTAGTTGTCGGTGCTCATACTTTTTCTTTGTATCATCCATGCTAGTTTAGTTTCTTTTTAAGCCTTCTTCTTTTGTGTTTGAAAAACCTTAATAAAAACCAAAAAAATTAGTTGTAGCTTTTAGCTAGTTTATTTTCGATGCTTGTAGTAGTAGTAATGAAAAAGAAAACCCCAAAAGATTTCTCGTTCTTCTTTTGCTTGTTGGGAGTTTTCCTGTGTAAATAGTTTTGTTTCTTTGGGGGTCGAGAGGACAAGATCATGATGAAAATGTTGAGTGGCTCTCATATGCATTATGGTTGATCTAACCAAGAGCCCATATTACCTTGTCTTCTCCTGTGTATTAAATGCTTGCAGATTCCAGCTTAGTCCAATGCACGTGCACTATTATTATTATCCACACCGTTCGGTTGTGCAAGTGAAAGACAATAATGACGATATATATTGAACTGATTGAGATGAGAGAAGCTGGTATGAACTCGACCTATCTTGTTTTTGCAAATATGATTAGTTCATCATTCCTGATTTAGCCTACTATGAATGAAACATGTTTGCAATGACAATTAGAGATTATAGTTTCTCATGCCATGCTTAATTAACTAGGAGTTTATAATGGTTTACCTTGTGTGCCAACATGCTATTAAAATGGTTGTGATGTGGTATGATAGGGTGGTATCCTCCTTTGAATGATTCGAGTGGCTTGACTTGGCACATGTTCACGCATGTAGTTGAAACAAAATCAACATAGCCTCCATGATATTTATGTTCATGGTGAATTATATCTTACTCATGCTTGCACTCAGTGTTGATTAATTTTAATGCATGTTCATGATTGTTGTTGCTCTCTAGTTGGTCGCTTCCCAGCCTCTTTCTAGCCTTCACTTTTACTAAGCGGGAATACTGCTTGTGCATCCACTTCATAAACCCCAAAGTTATTCCATATGAGTCCACCATACCTTCCTTTAAGTGGTATCTACCTACCATTCCAAGTAAATTTGTATGTGCCAAACTCTAAATCTTCAAATGAAATTCTATTTTGTATGCTCGAATAGCTCATGTATCAACTAGGGATGTCTATATCTTCCATGCTAGGCGGGTTATTCTCAAGAGGAGTGGACTCCGCTCCTCACTCATGAGAAAATGTCCGGTAACCGGGATGCCCAGTCCCATGCTTAAATCAAAATAATTGCAAACAAAACTCCCCCAGGATTGTTGTTAGTTGGAGGCATCCGTTGTTTCAGATAAGCCATGGATTGATGTTTGTTGGTGGTGGGGGAGTATAAACTTTACCATTCTATTTGGGAACCGCCTATAATGTGTGTAGCATGGAAGATATCGAGATCTCTCGGTTGTTATGTTGACAATGAAAGTATACCACTCAAAATATTATTTATCTCTATTTCAAAATCGAGCTCTGGCACATCTACAAATCCCTGCTTCCCTCTGCGAAGGGCCTATCTATTTACTTTTATGTTGAGTCATCATCCTCTTATTAAAAAGTACCAGTTGGAGAGCACTGTTGTAATTTGCATGTATTACTATTAGTTTACATTGAGTATGATCGTGACTAGATCTCTTTTACCATGAATTACAATGTTTAGTCAGTCCTTGACCTTCAGAGGTGCTCTACATTTATGTTTTGCGGTCTTAGAAAGGGCTAGTGAGATACCATCTTGTTATATCATATTATGATTGTTTTGAGAAAGTGTTGTCATCCGAGATTTATTATTATTGCTCGCTAGTTGATTATGCCATTGATATGAGTAAACATGAGACCTAAATGTTATTGTGAATATGGTTAGTTCATAATATTTGCTGAAAACTTGAATGATGGCTCTTCATATTTACAACAACAAGATCAAACAGTGTTTGTAAAAGTTTTTTTATCACTTTCAGTTTGTCAACTGAATTGCTTGAGGACAAGCAAAGGTTTAAGCTTGGGGGAGTTGATACGTCTCCATCGTATCTACTTTTCCAAACACCTTTGACCTTGTTTTGGACTCTAACTTGCATGATTTGAATGGAACTAACCCGGACTGACGCTGTTTTCAGCAGAATTGCCATGGTGTTATTTTTGTGAAGAAATAAAAGTTCTCGGAATAACCTGAAACTTCACGAAGAATATTTTTAGAATATATAAAAAAATACTGGCGAAAGAATCAATGCAAGGGGGCCCACACCCTGTCCACGAGGGTGGGGGCGTGCCCCCCTATCTCGTGGCCCCCCTGAGGCTCCACCGACCTCAACTCCGACTCTATATATTCACGTTCGGGGAGAAAAAAAATCAGAGAGAAGGATTCATTGCATTTTACGATACGAAGCCGCCGCCAAGCCCTAATCTCTCTCGGGAGGGCTGGTCTAGAGTCCATTCGGGGCTCCGAAGAGGGGAATCCATCGCCATCGTCATCGCCAACCTTCCTCCATCGCCAATTTCATGATGCTCACCGCCGTGCGCAAGTAATTCCATCATAGGCTTGCTGGACAGTGATGGGTCGGATGAAATTTATCATGTAGTCGAGTTAGTTTTTTTAGGGTTTGATCCCTAGTATCCATTATGTTCTGAGATTGATGTTGCTATGACTTTGCTATGCTTAATGCTTGTCACTAGGGCCCGAGTGCCATTATTTCAAATCTGAGCCAATTATGTTTTCATGAATATATGTGAGTTCTTGATCCTATCTTGCAAGTCTATAGTCACCTATTATGTGTTATGATCCGTTAACCCCGAAGTGACAATAATCGGGATACTTACCGGTGATGACCGTAATTTGAGGATTTCATGTATTCACTAAGTGCTAATGCTTTGTTCCGGTACTCTATTAAAAGAAGGCCTTAATATCCCTTAGTTTCCAATAGGACCCCGCTGCCAGGGGGGTAGGACAAAAGATGTCATGCAAGTTCTTTTGCATAAGCACGTATGACTATATTCGGAACACATGCCTACATTACATTGATGAACTGGAGCTAGTTCCGTGTCACCCTATGTTATAATTGTTGCATGAGAATTGCATCCGACATAATTATCCATCACCAATCCAATGCCCACGAGCTTTTCATATATTGATCTTTGCTTAGTTACTTTTCCGTTGCCACTGTTACAATCACTACAAAACCAATATTGTTACTTTTGCCTCTGTTACCGTCACTTCCATATTACTTTGCTACTAATTACTTTGCTGCAGATATTAAGTCTTTCAGGCGCGGTTGAATTGACAACTCAACTGTTAATACTTGAGAATATTCTTTGGCTCCCCTTGTGTCGAATCAATAAATTTGGGTTGAATACTCTACCCTCGAAAACTGTTGCGGTCCCCTATACGTGTGGGTTATCAGTCGGGGTCATGCTATGCGGGGACGGCGTCTCTGTGCTCCGGCGAGGGCGTGGGTCATCGGGGTGTTGTCTCCGGTGGTCCCTAGGGGCAAAGAAATTGTCAACCGGATGTGCATAGACTCGGGCAATATTTTGGTGAAGAAGAATAGGGTCGAGGCGGTTTACTGGCACGTTTTATTCGACAAGGAAGCTCCCCAGCGGAGAGGAGGCGCGGGGGCTACGGGATAAGCATTATCTGCGAGGACGAGGTGCAGCGGTTGCGGCGGCAGGCTCACGAGCTCTATGCCGAGCAGGAGGTTGGGGATGATGGGGCTAGGCCCCACCTGCAGCGTGCGTTGCATGCGAGCGAGAGAAGAGGTGGGCGAGCGAAGGCGGGCGCGCGAGCGCTGGCTCTCGGGCGCGGGGCTGGCTCCTAGGCCGAAGCGCGGCTGGGCTGGCTCGTGCGCTCCTGGGCTGAATAGTGTTCGGTCCAGGCGGTGCTTTGTTTTTTTAATAGAAAGAAAGCAAAAAATGCAACATAGGGAAAAAATACATAGGCATATTATATACCCAAATGTTCAGAACAATATCCCGAATAAGATGAACTATTTTTCAAGTTCAACTAAATTCCACAAAAATTCATAAAAGTCAAACAATGCTACTGTTGCATTTAAAATCAATAAAAATCATTTTTAAAATACCAAAATTATTTTCTCCAAATTTTCTATTAAGGGGGTCATTTTACCCTTATTTCCATTTATTTATTTTTAGGAGAAAAATAATTTGAATAGAAACCCAAATAACTCCCAATTGGATTTAAATTTGGAATTCCAAACAACTTCAAATGGAAAATGAGTTTCAAATAACTTCAAAGTGACTTCCAAATTATTCCTTTGAAACTCCCAACTCTCTTTCTTCAAATTTGAAGAAGTCATTCTATGAACTCATTGCGTTGCTTAAAGTTTCTAAATTTGAAATGTTTCAAATGGAATTCAAATCATTTTCAAACCCCTTTTTATTTCTTTAAATGGAAGAAGTCATATTATCTTCACTTTAGGGTTTTGTGATGAGATGAATCTGAATTCATGGATATTAAAAAATGCAAGATGAAATTTTTGGGAAAGTCCTTTTATTCCCTCTCATTCAACTTTCAAAAAAGTTTCAATTCCACTCAATTTCACGCAATCAATCACACAACAAACAAACAAATGATCATAATTATTTATTTAATATAACATTCCAAAATTTAGAATTTTGGGATGTTACAAACTACCACCCTTAAAATGAATCTCGTCCTCGAGATTCGGAGAGGCTAGAAAGAAGGTTAGGTTTGGGGGGTCTCCTTGAAAATCCATTACTCAACCCAAGGTATGGGGTGCTACCACCCTTAGAATTATGGTTACAGTTCCGACAAAACTCATGTACTCCGTCCTTTGGGTTGACCATGTCGGTCTTCTCATATTCTCTGAGATAACTCTTTCACTAGCGCTCTTCCGGTAAGGGCATGACCTTTTTCCTCAAAATGTGGAGTCCTTGCATCAAAATAAGATCCTTCCGAGTCTTGACGGGTCTAGTGCCAATGCTAAACAACTATCGAAAACCTCATGATGGTCGATAAATTTTGGTTTCTCCTGCAGGAAATGGGTCTGGGTTGAACCTCAGCGCATAACCTACGATTGGCAACAGGTGCCTGTACAGGGTTTCCATCGTCCTACCATCCTAAGGCTTTTGGTTTGTCGTGTTGACACTCTTCTAGGGTTTTAAGGTTCTCTGATTTTCCGTCAACATATGGTAGCTCATGATCGAAGTCTCCGGTATGGGGGCCAATCTATCCCGTACTTGAATCATTACGACATACACAGATAGTGAATCATGTATTTTAACACTTGGGCACCCTCACAAGCTTTGCAGAACATCTCTTCTCCACAATCTGGGTTCGGGTAAATCTGTTGGTTCTGCAAGCCAAGCAAAACATCTATCATTTCTTCACAGTTGTCGGGTTTACGTAACCTCCTATGAAATGACTGCTGATGAAATCACAGCTTCTTCCATAATTCTTCCTACAACAAGGTCATGCTTGTTCCTTTTAAATCATGGGTCCTATGGGTTATGGCCCACTTCAATACTTGTATATCTTTAACTCATCCTTGGAGTTACTATTGTTCCATATTACAATATTACATCTCCTTTAAATCCAATAGTACTTCATTCCTTCATTTGTCCTTCTTGAAGATGTTTAGTTTCAATGGAACTGTGCGATGTGATCCCTGAAATCATCGATCTTTTACTTCATCATGGTGGCCATGAGCTTCATCTCCATCATCTCTGCATGCACCTCCCTCAGGTATTCCTGAGTATAACGAAGTCTTGCTTCAAGTATTTCTCCAATATGACGTATGGCTTGTTGGAAATATGCCCTAGAGGCAATAATAAATTAGTTATTATTATATTTCCTTGTTCATGATAATCGTTTATTATCCATGCTAGAATTGTATTGATAGGAAACTCAGATACATGTGTGGATACATAGACAACACCATGTCCCTAGTAAGCCTCTAGTTGACTAGCTCGTTGATCAATAGATGGTTACGGTTTCCTGACCATGGACATTGGATGTCATTGATAATGGGATCACATCATTAGGAGAATGATGTGATGGACAAATACCCAATCCTAAGCCTAGCACAAGATCATGTAGTTCGTATGCTAAAGCTTTTCTAATGTCAAGTATCATTTCCTTAGACCATGAGATTGTGCAACTCCCGGATACCGTAGGAGTGCTTTGGGTGTGCCAAACGTCACAACGTAACTGGGTGGCTATAAAGGTACACTACAGGTATCTCCGAAAGTGTTTGTTGGGTTGGCACAAATCGAGACTGGGATTTGTCACTTCGTGTAAACGGAGAGGTATCTCTGGGCCCACTCGGTAGGACATCATCATAATGTGCACAATGTGATCAAGGAGTTGATCACGGGATGATGTGTTACGAAACGAGTAAAGAGACTTGCCGGTAACGAGATTGAACAAGGTATCGGGATACCAACGATCAAATCTCGGGCAAGTATCGTACCGCTAGACAAAGGGAATTGTATACGGGATTGATTAAGTCCTTGACATCATGGTTCATCCGATGAGATCATCGTGGAACATGTGGGAGCCAACATGGGTATCCAGATCCCGCTGTTGGTTATTGACCGGAGAGTCATCTCGGTCATGTCTGCATGTCTCCCGAACCCGTAGGGTCTACACACTTAAGGTTCGATGACGCTAGGGTTATAGAGATATTAGTATGCGGTAACCCTAAAGTTGTTCGGAGTCCCGGATGAGATCCCGGACGTCACGAGGAGTTCCGGAATGGTCCGGAGGTAAAGATTTATATATGAGAAGTCTTGTTTTGGTCGCCGGAAAAGTTTCGCGCATTATCGGTATTGTACCGGGAGTGCCGAAAGGGGTCTGGGGGTCCACCAAGGGGGTCCACCTGCCCCGGGGGGGCACATGGGCTGTAGGGGTGTGCGCCTTGGCCTATATGGGCCAAGGGAACCAGCCCCAAGAGGCCCATGCGCCAAGAGATAAGGGAAAGAAAGAGTCCTAAAGGGGGAAGGCACCTCCTAGGTGCCTTGGGGAGGATGGACTCCTCCCTGGCCGCACCCTTCCTTGGAGGAAGGGCCAAGGCTGTGCCCCCCCTCTCCCTTGGCCCTATATATAGTGGGGGGAAGGGAGGGCAGCCGCACCTAAGCCCTAGCGCCTCCCTCTCCCTCCCATGACACATCTCCCTCCTCCCGCAGCGCTTGGCGAAGCCCTGTTGGAATCCCGCTACTTCCACCACCACGCCGTCGTGCTGCTGGATCTCCATAAACATCTCCTCCCCCTTGCTGGATCAAGAAGGAGGAGACGTCGCTGCTCCGTACGTGTGTTGAATGCGGAGGTGCCGTCCGTTCGGCGCTAGGATCATCGGTGATTTGGATCACGACGAGTACGACTCCATCAACCCCGTTCTCTTGAACGCTTCCGCGCGCGATCTACAAGGGTATGTAGAAGCACTCTCCTTCCCCTCGTTGCTGGTTTCTCCATAGATAGATCTTGGTGACACGTAGGAAAATTTTGATTTTCTGCTACGTTCCCCAACAGTGGCATCATGAGCTAGGTCTATGCGTAGTTTCTATGCACGAGTAGAACACAAAGTAGTTGTGGGCGTTGATTTTGTTCAATATGCTTACCGTTACTAGTCCAATCTTGATTCGGCGGCATTGTGGGATGAAGCGGCCCAGACCGACCTTACACGTACTCTTACGTGAGACTGGTTCCACTGACTGACATGCACTAGTTGCATAAGGTGGCTAGCGGGTGTCTGTCTCTCCCACTTTAGTCGGATCGGATTCGATGAAAAGGGTCCTTATGAAGGGTAAATAGCAATTGGCATATCACGCTGTGGTTTTTGCGTAGGTAAGAAATGTTCTTGCTAGAAACCCATAGCAGCCACGTAAAACATGTAAACAACAATTAGAGGACGTCTAACTTGTTTTTGCAGGGTATGCTATGTGATGTGATATGGCCAAAAGGATGTGATGAATGATATATGTGATGTATGAGATTGATCATGTTCTTGTAATAGGAATCACGACTTGCATGTCGATGAGTATGACAACCGGCAGGAGCCATAGGAGTTGTCTTAATTTATTTATGACCTGCGTGTCAACATAAACGTCATGTAATTACTTTACTTTATTGCTAACCGTTAGCTGTAGTAGTAGAAGTAATAGTTGACGAGACAACTTCATGAAGACACGATGATAGAGATCATGATGATGGAGATCATGGTGTCATGCCGGTGACGATGATGATCATGGAGCCCCGAAGATGGAGATCAAGAGGAGCAAAGTGATGATGGCCATATCATGTCACTATTTGATTGCATGTGATGTTTATCATGTTTATGCATCTTGTTTACTTAGAACGACGGTAGTAAATAAGATGATCCCTCATAATAATTTCAAGAAAGTGTTCCCCCTAACTGTGCACCGTTGCGACAGTTCGTTGTTTCGAAGCACCACGTGATGATCGGGTGTGATAGATTCTAACGTTCACATACAACGGGTGTAAGACAGATTTACACACGCGAAACACTTAGGTTGACTTGATGAGCCTAGCATGTACAAACATGGCCTCGGAACACAAGAGACCGAAAGGTCGAGCATGAGTCGTATGGTAGATACGATCAACATGAAGATGTTCACCGATGATGACTAGTCCGTCTCACGTGATGATCGGACATGGCCTAGTTGACTCGGATCATGTAATCACTTAGATGACTAGAGGGATGTCTATCTGAGTGGGAGTTCACAAGATGAACTTAATTATCCTGAACATAGTCAAAAGGTCTTCGCAAATTATGTCGTAGCTCGCGCTTCAGTTCTACTGTTTAGATATGTTCCTAGAGAAAATTTAGTTGAAAGTTGATAGTAGTAATTATGCGGACTAGGTCCGTAAACTGAGGTTTGTCCTCATTGCTTCATAGAAGGCTTATGTCCTTAATGCACCGCTCAGTGTGCTGAACCTCGAACGTTGTCTATGGATGTTGCGAACATCTGACATACACATTTTGATAACTACGTGATAGTTCAGTTAAACGGCTTAGAGTTGAGGCACCGAAGACGTTTTGAAACGTCGCGAAACATATGAGATGTTTCGAGGGCTAAAATTGGGATTTCAGGCTCGTGCCCACGTCAAGAGGTATAAGACCTCCGACGATTTTCTTAGCCTGCAAACTAAGGGAGAAAAGCTCAATTGTTGAACTTGTGCTCAGATTGTCTGAGTACAACAATCGCTTGAATCGAGTGGGAGTTGAACTTCCAGATGAAATAGTGATGGTTCTCCGAAGTCATTACCACCAAGCTGCTTGAGCTTCGTGATGAACTATAATATATCAGGGACATATATGATGATCCTTGAGATATTCGCGATGTTTGACACCACAAAAGTAGAGATCAAGAAGGAGCATCAATTGTTGATGGTTGGTGAAACCACTAGTTTCAAGAAGGGCAAGGGCAAAAAGGGATGCTTCATGAAACGGCAAATCAGCTGCTACTCTAGTGAAGAAACCCAAGGTTGAACCCAAACCCGAGACTAAGTGCTTCTGTAATAAAGGGAACAGCCACTGGAGCAGAATTACCCTAGATACTTGGTAGATAAGAAGGCTGGCAAGGTCAATAGAAGTATATTGGATGTATTATGTTAATGTGTACTTTACTAGTACTCCTAGTAGCACCAGGGTATTAGATACCGGTTCGGTTGCTAAGTGTTAGTAACTCAAAATAAAAGCTACAGAATAAACAGAGACTAGCTAAAGGTGAGATGACGATATGTGTTGGAAGTATTTCCAAGGTTGATCAAATATCGTACGCTCCCTCTACCATCGAGATTGGTGTTTGCGTTGAGTATAGACATGATTGGATTATGTCTATCGCAATACGGTTATTCACTTAAAGAGAATAATGGTTACTCTGTTTATTTGAATAATACCTTCAATGGTCTTACACCTGAAATGAATGGTTTATTGAATCTCGATCGTAGTGATACACATGTTCATGCCAAAAGATAGTAATGATAGTAGCACCTACTTGTGGCACTGCCACGTAAGTCATATCGGTATAAAACGCATGAAGAAGCTCCATGTTGATGGATCTTTGGGCTCACTTGTTTTGAAAGGTTTGAGACATGCGAACCATGTCTATTGGTGTATATGCATGAAGAAACTCCATGCAAATGGACCATTTGGACTCACTTGATTTTGAATCACTTGAGACATGCAAATCATACCACATGGGCAAGATGACTGAAAGCCTCGTTTTCAGTAAAATGGAACTAGAAAGCAACTTGTTGGAAGTAATACATTTTGATGTGTGCAACCCAATGAGTGCTGAGGCATGTAGTGGATATCGTTATGTTCTTACTTCACAGATGATTTGAGTATATTTACTTGATGAATCACGAGTCTGAATTATTGAAAGGTTCAAGTAATTTCAGGGTGAAGTTGAAAGATCGTCGTGACAAGAGGATAAAATATCTATGATATGATCATAGAGATGAATATCTGAATTACGAGTTTGGCACAGAATTAAGACATTGTGGAAATTGTTTCACAACTAATACAGCCTGGAACACCATAGTGTGATGGTGTGTCTGAACATCATAACTGCACCCTATTGGATATGATGCATACCATGATGTCTCTTATCGAATTACCATGATAGTTTATGGGTTAGGCATTAAAGACAACCACATTCACTTTAAATAGGGCACCACGTAATTCCGATGAGATGACACCATATGAACTATGGTTTAGAGAAACCTAAGCTGTCATTTCTTAGAAGTTTGGGGCTGCGATGCTTATGTGAAAAAGTTTCAGGCTGATAAGCTCGAACCCAAAGCGGATAAATGCATCTTCATAGGACACCCAAAACAGTTGGGTATACCTCCTGTCTCAGATCCGAAAGCAATAAGGGATTGTTTCTAGAATCGGGTCCTTTCTCGAGGAAAAGTTTCTCTCGAAAGAATTGAGTGGGAGGATGGTGGAGACTTGATGAGGTTATTGAACCGTCTCTTCAACTAGTGTGTGGCAGGGCACAGGAGTTGTTCCTGTGGCACCTACACCAATTGAAGTGGAAGCTTATGATAGTGATCATGAAACTTCAGATCAAGTCACTACCAAACCTCGTGGGATGACAAGGATGCGTACTACTTCAGAGTGGTACGTAATCCTGTCTTGGAAGTCATGTTGCTAGACAACAATGAACCTACGAGCTATGGAGAAGCGATGGTGGGCCTGGATTCCAAAATGGCTCGAGGCCATATAATCCGAGAGAGGATCCATATATGAAAACAAAGTGTAGACTTTGGGAGAACTACTTGATGGTCGTAAGGCTGTTAGGTACATATGGTTTTTAAAAGGAAGACGGACAATGATGGTAGGTATCACCATTAAGAAATCTCGACTTGTCGTTAAGATGTTTTCCGACAAGTTCAAGGAGTTGACTGCGATGAGACTTTCTCACTCGTAGCGATGCTAAGAGTCTGTTGGAATTATATTAGCAATTACTGCATTATTTGTGAAATCTTGCAGATAGGATGCCAAAAAAACCATTGTTTCCTCGACGATTTTTGAGGAAAGGTTGTATGTGATACAACCGGAAGGTTTTGTTAATCCTGAAAGATGCTAATAAGTATGCAAAGCTCCAGCAATCCTTCTAAGGACTGGAGTAAGCATCTCGGAGTTGGAATGTATGCTTTGATAAAATGATCAAAGTTTTGGGTGTATACAAAGTTTATGAGAAACTTGTATTTCCAAAGAAGTGAGTGGGAGCACTATAGAATTTCTGATGAATATATGTTGACATATTGTTGATCAGAAATGACGTAGAATTTCTGGAAAGCATATAGGGTTATTTGGAAATTATTTTTCAATGGAAAGCCTGGATTAAGCTACTTGAACATTAAGCATCAAGATCTATAAGGATAGATCAAAAAATTCTTAATGGTACTTTCAAATGAGCACATACCTTGACATGATCTTGAAGGTGTTCAAGATGGACCGGTCAAAGAAGGAGTTCTTGCCTGAGTTGTAAGGTATGAAGTTAAGACTTAAAGCTCGACCACGGCGGAAGAAAGAGGAAGGACGAAGGTCGTCCCCTATGCTTTTGTCATAGGCTCTATACGGTATGCCATGCTGAGTACCGCACCTGAGGTGTGCCTTGCCACATATCTGGCAAGAGGGTACAAAGGTAATCTAGGAGTAGATCACCAGATAGCGGTCTAAATTATCCTTAGAGGAATAAGGATATGTTTCTCGGTTATGGAGGTGATAAAGAGTTCGACGTAAAGAGTTACGTCGATGCAAGCTTAACACCTATCCGGATAGCTCTGAGTAGAGATACCGGATACGTATAATGGAGCAACAATTTAGAATAGCTCCAAGTAGAACAGTTATTTGAAATGGCTCCAAATATAGCGTAGTAGCTGCATCTACAAGATGACATAGAGATTTGCGAAGTACATACGGATCTGAAAGATTCAGACCCGTTGACTATAACATCTCTCACAAGCATAACATGTTCAAACCCAGAACTCATCGAGTGCTAATCACATGGTAATGTGAACTAGATTATTGACTCTAGTAAACTCTTTGGGTGTTAGTCACATGGGGATGTGACCTTGAGTGTTAATCACATATCGATGTGAACTGGATTATTGACTCTAGTGCAAGTGGGAGACTGTTGGAAATATGCCCTAGAGGCAATAATAAATTAGTTATTATTACATTTCCTTGTTCATGATAATCGTTTATTATCCATGCTAGAATTGTATTGATAGGAAACTCAGATACATGTGTGGATACATAGACAACACCATGTCCCTAGTAAGCCTCTAGTTGACTAGCTCGTTGATCAATAGATGGTTACGGTTTCCTGACCATGGACATTGGATGTCATTGATAACGGGATCACATCATTAGGAGAATGATGTGATGGACAAAGACCCAATCCTAAGCCTAGCACAAGATCATGTAGTTCGTATGCTAAAGCTTTTCTAATGTCAAGTATCATTTCCTTAGACCATGAGATTGTGCAACTCCTGGATACCGTAGGAGTGCTTTGGGTGTGCCAAACGTCACAACGTAACTGGGTGGCTATAAAGGTACACTACAGGTATCTCCGAAAGTGTCTGTTGGGTTGGCACGAATCGAGACTGGGATTTGTCACTTCGTGTAAACGGAGAGGTATCTCTGGGCCCACTCGGTAGGACATAATCATAATGTGAACAATGTGATCAAGGAGTTGATCATGGGATGATGTGTTACGAAACGAGTAAAGAGACTTGCCGGTAACGAGATTGAACAAGGTATCGGGATACCAACGATCGAATCTCGGGCAAGTATCGTACCGCTAGACAAAGGGAATTGTATACAGGATTGATTAAGTCCTTGACATCGTGGTTCATCCGATGAGATCATCGTGGAACATGTGGGAGCCAACATGGGTATCCAGATCCCGCTGTTGGTTATTGACCGGAGAGTCATCTCGGTCATGTCTGCATGTCTCCCGAACCCATAGGGTCTACACACTTAAGGTTCGGTGACGCTAGGGTTATAGAGATATTAGTATGCGGTAACTCGAAAGTTGTTCGGAGTCCCGGATGAGATCCCGGACGTCACGAGGAGTTCCGGAATGGTCCGGAGGTAAAGATTTATATATGGGAAGTCTTGTTTTGGTCGCCGGAAAAGTTTCGCGCATTATCGGTATTGTACCAGGAGTGCCGAAAGGGGTCCGGGGGTCCACCAAGGGGGTCCACCTGCCCCGGGGGGCCACATGGGCTGTAGGGGTGTGCGCCTTGGCCTATATGGGCCAAGGGAACCAGCCCCAAGAGGCCCATGCGCCAAGAGATAAGGGAAAGAAAGAGTCCTAAAGGGGGAAGGCACCTCCTAGGTGCCTTGGGGAGGATGGACTCCTCCCTGGCCGCACCCTTCCTTGGAGGAAGGGCCAAGGCTGCGCCCCCCCCCCCTCTCCCTTGGCCCTATATATAGTGGGGGGAAGGGAGGGCAGCCGCACCTAAGCCCTGGCGCCTCCCTCTCCCTCCCATGACACATCTCCCTCCTCCCGCAGCGCTTGGCGAAGCCCTGTTGGAATCCCGCTACTTCCACCACCACGCCGTCGTGCTGCTGGATCTCCATCAACCTCTCCTCCCCCCTTGTTGGATCAAGAAGGAGGAGATGTCGCTGCTCCGTACGTGTGTTGAACGCGGAGGTGTCGTCCGTTCGGCGCTAGGATCATCGGTGATTTGGATCACGACGAGTACGACTCCATCAACCCCGTTCTCTTGAACGCTTCCGCGCGCGATCTACAACGGTATGTAGATGCACTCTCCTTCCCCTCGTTGCTGGTTTCTCCATAGATAGATCTTGGTGACACGTAGGAAAATTTTGATTTTCTGCTACGTTCCCCAACATGGCTTCCATAGCAGCTTCACGAATAGAGTTGAAGAATGTTGCTCGTGGTACTCGAGAAATGAAAAAGTATTGCCCCATAGTCTTTGGGTAAACTCCCTTCACACGGTGGAGGTGTACCTCCACGTACCAAAGTTCGACTACATTCTCCATGAAAGGATAACCCTTGTAGACTACATCTCCTTCAAGATGAATATGCTTCATCATGTCCTTCAGGATCTTTGGGTAATCTTGATCACTGGTTAGGGTCATGATCGTTTCCGGACCCTTCAGAAAAGACTCGTAAAGGGTTGTCATCTACAGGTATAAAATAGAAGGGTTCCCAAGGATATTGTATATATTTCCTTGGGTGAAATGTGGTTGTTTCCCCGGGAAAGGTTTGGGGTCATGGGTTCAAGACTTAAGTCTACGCGAGATAGCAAGAGAGGCACTCACAATCAACAACAACTCATAATATCTCACATGAGATTCCAACCACATCAACTTTTATTGCTTCATGAGCTATTACAATTTCCATTTCTTAACTCAACTCAGCATCCCCAACGAAAATAAAAATGCGTTCCACATTTATTACATGCTTTATTCCAATATATCAAGATCTCAACTACTCAACTCAAGATTTCCTTGGGTCTGAACATTCTCTGGCAAAATGTCCTACTCCTTTGCAGTGTAAACAAATGACGTCAGACATATCCAGGGGCTTCCTGGTGGTTATCTTGGCTCCTTGGGTTCTTGGCTTCCTTTTTGGGCATTTGCTTGCATAATGACCTGTATGCTTGCACTTGAAACATGTGATATGACTCCAGTCCTTCTTTGCAAAGACTTGGTTGTTTAGGGGATACATGCTCTTTCTCTTCCCGGACTTCTTGGTTCTGGTCAATTCTTTTATCTCTTGTGAATCAAACTCCACTTCTTCCATCGGGAAGTCTCCCAGATACTCTTGGCAATACAGTGAAAAATGTCCTTCTTCTCCACATGAATAGCAGGCATTGAAGTAAAATCTATTTAAGCCTTCTCCATTAGGGCCGTCAACATCTTCCTTCATCACAGGTTCTTTTAAACTTTCCCCGAGGGCTTCTTTCATTGCTCCATTCTAATGCTTGCTAATTTCTTGTACCTTGGGGTAAATATGATAGTGGGCAGGGTAGTGCGTAGTTCCTTCACACAAGAAACAAGTAACCTACCTAGTTGGGCATTCTTCCGCTCGGTGATTTCCTTCACAATGAGGGCATCCATCCTTGTGTTCTTCATGGGTATGTCCTATCTCACCGCAAATCTTGCATGCATAAGGTTTCCTCATTTTATTGACATAGGGCTTCGGAATAAGACGAGACCTTAGTAGAGTCATCTTGAATTCCTCCCAAGTTTTTGCTCCATCACATCCTTGTATGGCTTGATGCATCATCCACCATATTGCAACACTTTTTATAAAGTACTGAAGAGCGTATTGAACCTCATACTTCCTTGCAACCAAGTTGTTTCCGAAGTGGTTCTCCATGTTCCAAATCCATGGCTCTGCCTCCGGCCGAGTCGTCGGTCAGAAGAATACAAGTCCATCTTCATTCATCATCTATTGGGTCGAAGGGTTTTAGGATGAGATATAAGAGAAGGATGGAGGGATAAACACACAATACAAACAAAAGTTTTGAAGAAACGGGTTTTATTTTGTGGCTATCAGAAAACACACATAGAATATGACAGCTCACAAATCATCGCATCTAACATGAGTATACAACAAGGGTTCGGTCTTCTGAAGGTCATATAAATCATGGAATTCGTCAGTGTCTTCAAATTCTTCAATTCTTCAGAGGCTTCGACTGTTGTAGCTTCAATTCTTCTAGTGTATGGTGAAGTCTGATATCTTGTCCTTCTCGGAGTAGTTTCATCAGTTGATCCTCCATGTGGTCAAAGGGAAAAGGGGTATTGTCTAACTATTTGAGGTAAAAGGAAATATTTGATAAAGCTCAGAAAAGAAGAGAGGTAAAGGATCTTTTTGAAAATAAAGTTTTAGAGAAATCCTTTACTGAGGGCTTTCCAATTTTCTAGGGTCACATCCTACAGTCAACATGTGCTCTAATACCATCTCTGTAGCGACCCGACCTCAAACGGTCAAGCCTCTGTGTATCTGTGCCATCCCTGGATCGGTATACTGGCACACACAGTACATAAATGCATATATCAAAGTGCAATCACATGTATAAATAACGTAAAACTGATATTTACCTCATAAGTCTTAGCGGAAACAATCGAACTGGTGTGGAGTCCCATCAACGACAATGAAAAGTTGAGTGTAGACCGTAACCCTACAATGTAACTCTTACCCGTCGTAGAAGTTCCTGCAACATAAGATGCTGCAGCCCTAAAGGTCAGTACTTTGAATGTACTGGCAAGTCACATCATAAGAATGATGAACCTATTTGTACATGCAATTTGGCTGGTGGAAAGCTCTAAGTTTAGTTTTTGCATAAAGCTAGTTTTTGCCTAGAATAAAAGATTTTATTCTACCACTACAAAATAGCATAGGGTGAGTTGGCAAACCCAACTCGACCCGTTCCCAAAGTTTCATTTAAAACCCAACTGTTTAAATTAAGGGTGATGAGATCTCCCAGCATTTCCACTATTAGATGCTCAAGTTGTCTTTAACCGGGGACACGGCTAATCGATTAGGTTTTAACACTCTACAGAGATTTGTGCACTTTTCCCTACAAGACTCGATCGCTTCCCTTGAAATTCTCGCACTGTGTGGTGTTTGAGAACAGGATGACCGAGACATAGTCTTCCAAAAGTATTTTCCTTAACCCACGGATAGGCCGGTACACCTACTCATTCTACATCTGCTAGCCCATCCCGGAAGAGGTCACACTAACTACTCAACTAAGCCAGAGCCCAAAGTTTCATTTAAAACCCAACTATTTAAATTAAGGGTGATGAGATCTCCTAGCATTTCCACTACTAGATGCTCCAGTTGTCCATAACCGGGGACACGGCTAATCAATTAGGTTTTAACACTCTGCAGAGGTTTGTGTACTATTCCCCCACAAGACTTGATTGCCTCCCTTGAAATTCTCGCACTGCGTGGTGTTTGAGAACAGGATGACCAAGACATATTCTTTCGAAAGTATTTCCCCTTAACCCACGGATAGGCCGGTACACCTACTCATTCTACATCTGCTAGCCCATCTCGGAAGAGGTCACACAAACTACTCAACTAAGCCAGAGCCCATATCGGCTTGTGGCTGCACACGTAAGCTTCTAGACATGAGAATACGATTGATCTCTTTGAGCCTGAGCGGACGGACCACTAGTGGTGCACCACCATGGATTTCCCATGCATGCCCACTGTACTTTGCCACCATTCAACCCAATTACTGCCCAGGTAGTTCATTTAAGTCTTGGGCTTGATTACCACTTTATCACTCAAGTCTCGCCATGAACACTTCCCAATCCACGTCTACATTTGCGAGGCAGAAATAAACTTGCACGGTGGTGACAAGGTTGTATGGTTCAAACCTACCTCAAATGAACTACTAGGTAAAAGCGTAGCCATTCAGCATAAAGTTCCTACCATGCAATCCTACCGCAAAGGACTAAGTGCATAGATAAAACATAGGTAATTGAAAGAATGGTCAAATGTGAACTTGCCTGGTAATAGTTGATGAAGATTATATCGCTCTCAGAAATTTCCTTAATAGAACTATTTGTCACTCTCTGATGAGAATCTATAAAGTCAAACATTGCACTCACATAAGCAATCATTTCAGAGAACCAAGAAGAACATGCAAAGCAAAAACTCTCGGAAAAACCAAATGAACATAAAACACACTCAACTATCACAAAATATTCTAAGTGCAACACAACATAGGCATGGGGTTCAGAATTTGTGATGTGAAGCATGGTGCATACAAGTCATACGAGTAGAACTACTATGGACAGATCCAAAGTGTGTGAAAAGTGCCATGAGATTGGTCCAAGTGATAGGGTTTGGCTACGGTGACAAAGTGCAAAAAGAATCAACTTAATTGGAGCTACGGTTTAGGAGATATGGCCAATTGAAGTTTGAATTCGAATATGAATAAAGTTCAAATTTGAACCTGACAAAAGTTTACAAATATGATAGTACTGGATAGATCTAATCATGACGAAGAATTTGCCGCTGTTTTCATCGATCTATGGTTAAAAAGTTATGGCTACTCAAAGTTTAGGGGCTAATCTGAAGAAGAAAAACTACTACAAATAAGTCCCTGACACTTGGCGGCTCCTGGCTGGCTGAGCAGCGTCTGCTGTGGGGCTTATACGCGAACGACCGTAACTTAGGCAAAACAGCGGCGACGGCTAAAAAAAATAAACCGAAGATTGGTTTACTAAAACCGAATGGTTTATTAAAAACCATAGTTAACCTGCCAGTTCCAAAAAACTAAACTAAAAGCACGGGAGAAGGGGGTCGGCTTACAGCGGGCGACGACAAATAGGGGACGGCGACGTGGGCGTCGGGCGACAAACGGGGCAGCGACTGCGGTGGCCTCCGGCAGCGGTGAGGGAGTCGGGGAAGATAAGCGCGATGAGGGGTTCACGGTGGTGGTGGCGGGGGTCCTCGAGGGCGTCGGGGTCATGCTGCACAGGGATAACAGCTCCGTCCTCCAGTGAGGGCGCGGGTCGTCGGGGCGTTGTCTCCGGTGGTCCCTAGGGACAAAGAAATTGTCAACCGGATGCGCATAGAGTCGGGCTATATTTTGGTGAAGAAGAACAAGGTCGGGGTGGTTTACTGGCGGTGTTTTACTCCGGCAAGGAAGCTCCCGCTCCTGCAAGATCCAAGGCGGTGGGGCGTCGGCTACAGGTGTTGTGAGGCGAAACAGAGTGGCAGAATGGAGAGAGGTGGCTCTGGGGCTTTTATAGGCGCGGAGAGGAGGCGCGGGGGCTGTGGGATAAGCATTATCCACGAGGACGAGGTGCGGCGGTTGCGGTGGCGGGCTCACGAGCTCTATCCCGAGCGGGACGAGTGGGTGGTTGGGGACGATGGGGCTGGGCCCCACCTACAGCGGGTGTTGCGTGCGAGCGAGAGAAGAGGTGTGACGCCCCCGATTTGACCATACACTAATCATACACGCAAATATGTACGATCAAGATCAAGGACTCACGAGAAGATATCACAACACAACTCTAGACACAAATTAAAATAATACAAGCTTTATATTACAAGCCAGGGGCCTCAAGGGCTCGAATACATAAGCTCGAATACACAAGAGTCGGCGGAAGCAACAATATCTGAGTACAGTCATGAGTTAGACAAGTTTGCCTTAAAAAGGCTAGCACAAAAGCAACAACGATCGAAAAGGCAAGGCCTCCTACCTGGGAGCCTCCTAACTACTCCTAGTCGTCTACGGTCTTCACGTAGTGGTAGGCATCCTCTGGGTAGTAGTAGTCATCAGTGGTGTCGTGGCTCCTGGGATCCGTCATTTGGTCGCAACAATTGGGTATGAGGGAAAAAGAAGTAGCAAAGCAACCGTGAGTACTCATCCAAAGTACTCGCAAGACTTACATAAGATCTAAATTAAGTATGCATCTGTATCAAAGGAAAGGGTTGTATCTGTGGACTAAACTACAGAATGCCAGAAGTGAAGGGAAAAGCCTAGCCTATGAAAGACTAGCATCTTCAAGCATCTAGAAGAGTACAGATCAACATAATGTAAAGTAGTAGTGTTATCAACCTCGGCCAGAGATCCTTTCTTGACTCCCAGCGAGAAAGCAATCCCAGAGCCACACTATCCAGTTATCATCTCATCTCCATGTCTCATCTCAAGTATCCAGTTCTAGTTGTATCAATCGGGATACAACTCCAAGTGCCTGTTACCATAGGACAGGCAATCGATAGATGTTTTCTTCCCTGTAGGGGTGCACCAACTTACCCACCACGCTCGATTAACTCCGGCCGGACACACTTTCCTGGGTCATGCCCGGCCTCGGCCAAACAATACGCCGCAACCCGACCTAGGCTTAATAGAGAGGCCAACATGCCAGACTAAACCTATGCCCCCAGGGGTGATGGGCCATCGGCCCCGGGAACTCCTGCACGTTGTGTGGGCGGCCGATGAGCAGACCTAGCTACCTCCTTCAACAAGGCAGGTGCTTACGCAGTCCAACCCGGCACGCGCCGCTCAGTCACTGACGTTTATTAAGCTTCGGCTGATGCATACGACACAGAATGCCCATACTATGCCCACGTGAAGGTTAGTGCTATCAGGCCAGAGGCTCCTCGGATCAAATATCCAAATCGTAATGGATTAGGAGCACGCGGTAACGAGCAGAGACTCACGATCGATGTGACCCCGTCGCCCCATCTCGAGTACTTGCGGCAAGGGCTAAGAATGTCCGGCCACGCCTCGTAAGTATCTTGCGGGCACCTTCCAGGTCAACCCGACTCCACATCACTCCTATTAAGCTCGCACGGGTACCCCTCAGGGCCGATCCGTCTTTAGTAACATGGCTCAGTGCAAAATCACAGTAACCATAGTAATTGTGTGTCTAACACCAAGGGGAAAACCCGAGGAATCACCCCCGATGAATCCCACTCGATGTTATCATCAAGGTGAATGTAAGAGGATCCACCCTCAAAGTTCACATTTGATGGGTTGCACGACAGAGCCGTAATGGAAGTGGTTAAGGAGGAAATCACCCTCGATGACCTCGACCGTATAGCTACACTACAAAGATCTCATCAGGAGTGATGTAAGAGGTTCCACCCTCGGCACTCGATGGTAACTCTGCAGAGTCGTACAACTAGGGGAAGGGGTGATGTGTGGTGTCGGGGCCTGGACGTCGATCGCGTTGATCGAGTCATCGAACATAAAGCGAGGCAACTGGGACAAGGTGGGGGGTCACTGATGGATCTCTAACCAACCTATACTAAGCAGTTTAGGATAAGCAGGTAAGGTACGGAAGCAGGTAACAACAACGGGCTATGCATCAGAGTAGGATCATACATAAAGCAATAGCAGTTCTAATGCAAGCATGAGAGGGAAAAAATGGGCGATATCGGAATGCTCAAGGGGAGTTTGCTTGCTTGGTTGCTCTAGCAAGGAGGGGGTCATCGGTGACGTAGTCGATCACAGGGGCAACATCGGTCTCGGGGTCTACCGAAGGGGAGAGGGGGAAGAAATAGTAATTATAAAGCAAACATAGCATCACAAAGCATGACAAGACGACAAGCAGAACTAGGGTCGACCTAACATAGGGCTACACGATATAGGTGAAGGGAGAATTCAACCGGGAATGTTTTCCCGGTTCCGGACCTATGTTAGACAAATGACCGGAGGGGGAAAGTTCCATGTTCAGCATGCTAGGGGCATATGATAGATGAATGGACCGCGTTTTCGGATTCGTCTCGTCGTTCTGAGCAACTTTCATGTATAAAACTTTTTCATCTGACTTACGGATTATTTTCTACGATTTTTCAAAGTTTTATCAATATTCTAGATTTTCTAAATTACTGTAAATACGGGTTGACCAAGTCAATTTGACTAGTCAAAAGCAGAGGTGTGACCCACATGTCATAGGCTTAGATATTATTAATCTTATTAATCTTTTTACCTAACAATAGGGTCCACATGTCATATACAATACACCTAATTTAACCACTTATTAGCCTAACTACTACTACGACAATTAGCTACTAACCTAAACATGGCCGGTCTCATCCAAAGACCCAGCCGGCCATACATACATACGTACAGGGCCTGGCGGCCATGGACAAGAGCGGCAGCAGCAACAAATACGCAGCGGCAGCGGCGACATGCATCAGCAGCGGCGGGAAAGAGCAGCAGACCACGGCAAGTGGGAGCGTGTGCGGGCGCCGGCGGCAGCGGCAGGAGGCAGCAGCTAGCAGCAGCCGTCCAGAGGCGAACAACGGCGGCCAGAGGCGGGCGACTGTAGGCGAGCGCAGGGGCGGGACAGAAGCAGGCCGAGCAAACGGCATCAGGCAGAGCGGAGCAAAAAGCAGCAGCAGTACTAGGCAGCTCAACGCAGTAGCAGCGCCAGCAACAGGCACGCGGGCGTGGGCGCGCGCGCACAGCAGCGGCAGCCGCACGTACGCGCACGCAGGGGTTCGGGCATGACGGTGATGGCGGCCTACAGAGTCCAAATCGAAGGGGGGAAGGGGGAATCAGTGGAGGTCCTCACTGTGAGCGCGGCGGCGTGGTCGAGGAGGCCGGGGATGGAGCGAAGGCGACAAATCCATCGATGGTGTCGCGGTGGCCGGAGGTAGAAGACGATGTCGATCCCTGCGATCCAGGGGCTCCCGGCTGCAATTGGTGGATGTAGTCGAAGGAGTGAACGTCGAAGAAGCTCGCGGACGAGGTGGCTGGGCGCGGGGAGCTCGATAGGCACGTGGACGTCGGAGACCATGGCGGCGAGGGCTCGGGCGTGTGCGAGGGCAAGAGTTACGGCGCGAGGGGGAGGGAGGAGAGGTTAGGGTTCAGCCGAGGGGGGTCGAGAGGTACTTGTAGGTCGCCGGGGAGGTGGTGGATGGCCGGCACGTGGTCGATCCGCGGCGTGGACGGGCGCACGACGGCCACCCAGCCCCCTGTGAACAGAGGAAGGAGAAATAGGGGGAGTTGGGCTGGGCTGTGTACTGTAGCAATGGGCTACAGTGCACAGTGTAGCTTTGTCTCCCCTTTTTTTATAATTTATTTTCTGTTTTAAACATTCATTGTTGTTTTCTATATCTAGCTACAGCTTGGTATTTATTTGACCGAGCAAACGATTTTTGTTGTAGACGAAACCTGGCACATAAATCATGCACAATATGTTGGTGTTGCACAAAAAGTTTTAGAGCCAAAGGAATTGTTCAAACAATTTTTTGGAAAACGAATAAGACAATTAATATGTCATTGGGCCACTTTATATTTTCCTAGGGATTAAAGGGAGAGCCAAATGATGTTGGAAGCCGCATGATAATTAGCTAGTGAATAGTTGCCACCCAACCAACATTTTTGTTTTGACATTTGAAAACTTTATTTGTTTGACTTTAATTTAAAATTTGAACTGGGTTTCGAACTAACGCGAGTTTATAAATAGTAACCATGATGACGTGGCATCATTAGGAGAGAATTACGGTAGCTTAATTATCCGGGCGTCACAAGAGGTGGGCGAGCGAAGGCGGGCAGGCGAGCGTTGGCTCTCGGGCACGGGGCTGGCTCCTGGGCCGAAGCGCGGCTGGGCCGGCTCGTGCGCTCCTGGGCCGAACAGTGTTCGGTCCAAGCGGTGCTTTGTTTTTTTCAAATAGAAATAAAGCAAAAAATGCAACATAGGAAAAAAATTACATAGGCATATTATATACCCAAATGTTCAGAACAATACCCCGAATAAGATGAACTATTTTTCAAGTTCAACTAAATTCCACAAAAATTCATAAAAGTCAAACTATGCTACTGTTGCATTTAAAATAAAAAAATCATTTTAAAATACCAAAATGATTTTAAAATTATTTTCTCCTAATTATCTATCGAAGGGAATCATTTTACCCTATTTCTATTTATTTATTTTTAGGAGAAAAATAATTTGAATAGAAACCCAAATAACTCCCAATTGGATTTGAATATGGAATTTCAAACAACTTCAAATGGAAAATGAGTTTCAAATAACTTCAAAGTGACTTCCAAATTATTTCTTCGAACTCCCAACTCTGTTTCTTAAAATTTGAAGAAGTCATTATATGAATTCATTGAGTTGCTTTAAGTTTCTAAATTTGAAATGTTTCAAATGGAATTCAAATCATTTTCAAACCCCTTTTTATTTCTTTAAATAGAAGAAGTCATATTATCTTCACTCTAGGGTTTTGTGATGAGATGAATCTGAATTCATGGAGATCAAAAAATGCAAGATGAAAGTTTTGGGAAAGTCCTTTTATTCCCTCTCATTCAACATTCGAAAAAGTTTCAATTTCCACTCAATTTCACACAATCAATCACACAACAAACAAACAAAAAAACATAATTATTTATTTAATATAACATTCCAAAATTTAGAATTTTGGGATGTTACATCACCTCATGATCACAGACCTTATTCGTGATCTCAAGATGGGTGGCAAGTGCATGAAGGACATCGTCTTCACCCTCAACGAGCAAATCAACTTCCTCCAAAGCCAGATATACGATCTCCAAACCAAGTGTTTGAATATGAGGCGAGGTTTAAAGGTATGAGTTTGGCTGCCGGTTGCAGGACCCGTGAGACTCACTCCTGCTCTTATGATGGTGGACCTCTGCCATAGAAACCCGAAGACAAGATGTCTACTTCATCACCACCACCTTCTTCATCACCAAAAGAAAATTGATTATCGGGTATGGGCACTCTCCTTGGTTTCCGCCAAGCTTGGGGGAGGTGCCCCGGTATCGTATCACCCCCACTATCTTTTGCCTTTACTTATCTTAGTTCGATCCATAGTTATCTTTTGCCTTAGATGAATAAAAGTTTAGTTTGATCCTTTCTTTTTGAGAGTTTGCTTAGTGATCAATCCTTGTAATCGTGTGCGAGATATATAATAAAGTTTTAGTTTGAGTTTTTCCTTTCTTTACTTTCATGTTCCAATAAAAAGAAGGGAAATAAATGAATAAGATCATATGCTAATCTTATGGTAGGTGATGACACCATATAAGGAAAAGTATAAGTAGAAAATTTTGTTAGAGATTGACAAACATAGCATTGGTCAATGATGCAATTCATGAAAGAATTAATAAGGGAAGGGAAGATACACATATAAATACACTATCCTGGAAATCTTTTGTGATTGTGAGCCCCCATCAAAGTATTATATGCCAAAATTGTTGATGTTGGACAAGGAAGACAATGTAATGAATTATGTTTGTTCATATTCACATAGAAGTTATATGGTCATAGATCCTTCAACATGTGGTGCTTGCCCCCATCTTTGCTAGCCAAAAATTCTGCACTAAGTAGAGATACTACTTGTGCATCCAAAAACCCTTAAACCGAAATCTTATTTTCAAGTGTCCACCATACCTACCTAAGGATTGAGTCAGATCCTTCAAGTAAGTTGTCATCGGTGCAACAAGGCAATAAAAATTTCTCCTAAAAGTGTGAGATCATTTAGTGTAAGAGAAAATTGAGTGTTGTACGAACTTGTGATGGTGAAGAATAAAAGTGAGAGACTGCATAATAAAGGTTGCCATCACAAGGGGCAATAAAACATGACGTTCTTTTGCACTAAGGGGTTGAGCATACAAACAAATAAGCGCATGGCAACTTCTGCTTCCCTCTGCGAAGGGCCTATCTTTTACTTCTATACAAGAGTCAAAGTTTTTCTCTCTATTCCTTTTACTTTTCTCCTTTGGCAAGCATCATATGATGAGGAAAGATCTAAGCACATATGTCTAGTTGAATATGGGTGGCATAAGTTATTATTGTTGACATCACCCTTGAGGTGAATACGTTGGGAGGCGAAACTATAAGCCCCTATATTTCTATGTGTCGGTTGAAACATTTTGCTCATGTGTATGTGGTGAGTGTTAGCAATCATAGAAGACTATATGATGGTTGAGTATGTGGAATTGCCTAAAGGATCTGATACATCACCCTTCCTGAAAAGATGATGAATTGTAGTTGCAAAGTTGACTGAGAACATAGTTTGTTGGTTTCTAATAGAGTTTACACTTTATACTTCGATAGTGTGATGAATTGTTACTTATTCATAAGAAGTCTATGATAAAAGTTCTATGTCAAAGTTTGTTGTTGCTATAATAATTCACATGATGCGTCTATATATGTCTGTATTTTCTTTTTATTGACACCTCTCTCTTTAAGCATGTGGACATGTTTTTCGATTTCGGTTTTCGCTTGAGTGCAATGAGGATAATCGTCAAGTTAGGGACCCAGTCCATGTAATTGCTACCATCATCTTTCAACTTAGCTTTCTCTAGGAACGCATTAAAATTCAAGGGAACGGTAGCACATGCCATTGATCTACAACAACATAGATGTGCAAAAACTATCAGGACTAAGTTCATGATAAATTTAAGTTCAATTAATCATATTACTTAAGAACTCCCACTTAGATAGACATCCCTCTAGTCATCTAAATGATCATGTGATCCATATCAACTAAACCATGTCCGATCATCACGTGAGATGGAGTAGTTTTCAATGGTGAACATCTCTATGTTGATCATATCTACTATATGATTCACATTCGACCTTTCGGTCTCAGTGTTCCGAGGCCATATCTGCATATGCTAGGCTCGTCAAGTTTAACTCGAGTATTCTGCATGTGCAAAACTGCCTTACACCTGTTGTATGTGAACGTAGAGCTTATCACACCCAATCATCACGTGGTGTCTCGGCATGATGAACTATAGCAAAGGTGCACACTCAAGAAGAACACTTATACCTTGAAATTTAGTGAGGGATCATCTTATAATGCTACCGTCGTACTAAGAAAAATAAGATGCATAAAAGATAAACATCACATGCAATCAAAATATGTGACATGATATGGCCATCATCATCTTGTGCCTATGATCTCCATCTCCAAAGCACCGTCATGATCTCCATCATCACCAGCTTGACACCTTGATCTCCATCGTAGTCTCGTTGTCGTCTCGCCAACTATTGTTTCTACAACTATCGCTACCGCATAGTTATAAAGAAAAGAAATTACATGGCGATTGCATTTCATACAATAAAGCGACAACCATATGGCTCCTGCTAGTTGCTGATAACTTTTACAAAACATGATCATATCATACAACAACTTATATCTTATCACGTCTTGACCATATCACATCACTACATGCCCTGCAAAATCAAGTTAGACGCCCTCTACTTTCTTGTTGCAAGTTTTACGTGGCTTCTACGGGCTTCTAGCTAGAACGTTCTTACTTACGCATCAAAACCACAACGATTTTTCATCAAGTGTGTTGTTTTAACCTTCAACAAGGACCGACCGTAGTAAAATTCGAGTCAACTAAAGTTGGATAAACAGACACCCGCCAGCCACCTTTATGCAAAACAAGTTGCATGTCTATCGGTGGAACCGGTCTCATGAACGTGGTCATGTAAGGTTGGTCCAGGCCGCTTCATACAGCAATGCTGCCGAATCAAAATAAGACATTGGTGGTAAGCATTATGACTATTATCGCCCACAACTCTTTGTGTTCTACTCATGCATATCATCTACGCATAGACCTGGCTCGGATGCCACTGTTAGGGAATGTAGCATGCAATTTCAAAAAAATCCTACAATCACGCAAGATCTATCTAGGAGATGCATAGCAACGAGAGGGGGAGAGTGTGTCCAAGTACCCTCGTATACCGAAAGCGGAAGCGTTAGGTTAACACGGTTTATGTAGTCGAACGTCTTCACGATCCAACCGATCTAGCACCTCTGAGTTCAGCACACGTTCAGCTCGATGACGTCCCTTGAACTCTTGATCTAGTAGAGGGTCGAGGGAGAGTTCTGTCAGCATGATGGCATGGTGACGGTGATGGTGATGTGATCCGAGCAGGGCTTCACCTAAGCACTACGACGATATGACCGGAGGAGTAAACTGTGGACGGGACACCTCACACGGCTAAGAGAACAATTGATGTGCTATGAGGTGGCCCCCTGCCCCCGTATATAAAGGAGGGGGAGGAGGCCTGCCACCAAGGGGCATGCCATGGGGGGATTCCTACTAGGACTCCACTCCTAGTAGGATTCGGCCCCCTTTTTTCCTTTCTCATCGGAGGGGAAAAGGAAGGGGAAGGGGAGGGAGAGGGAGAGGGAAAGGGGTCGCGCCCCCTCCTCCTTGTCCTCTTCGGACTCCCTTGGAGCGGGGCACGCGCCACCCCTTGCGGGCTCCCCTCTATCCCCCTAAGGCCCATGTAGGCCTAATACTTCCTCGGGGGATTCCGGTAACCCCTCGGTACTCCGAAATATACCCGAACCTTCCCGAAACCATTCCGGTGTCCGAATATCATCGTCCAATATATCAATCTTTACCTCTCGGCCATTTAAAGACTTCTCGTCATGTCCGTAATCTCATCTGGAACTCTGAACAAACTTTGGTCACCAAAAACACATAACTCATAATACAAATTGTCATCGAATGTTAAGCGTGCGGACCTTATGGGTTCGAGAACTATGTATACATGACCGAGACACATCTCCGGTCAATATCCAATAGTGGAACCTAGATGCTCATATTGGTTCCTACATATTCTACAAAGATCTTTATTGGTTAAACCGCAATAACAACATACGTTATTCCCTTTGTCATCGGTATGTTACTTGCCTGAGATTCGATCGTCGGTATCCTCATACCTAGTTCAATCTTGTTACCGGCAAGTCTCTTTAGTCGTTCTGTAATGCATTGATATCGCTTGAAGCTACGTCGGTTTTTCCCCAAAGAGGAAGGGATGATGCAGCACAGCGGCGGTAGGTATTTCCCTCAGATATGAAACCAAGGTTATCGAACTAGTAGGAGAACCAAGCAACACAACGTAAACAGCCCCTGCACACAAATAACAACCACTCGCAACCCGATGTGTTAAAGGGGTTGTCAACCCTTTCGGGTATCGGCGCCAGAAATGGTGCGTGGACAGGAGATAAATTTGTGATAGATTGAAATAACAGATCACAAATAAAATAAAGTGCAACAAAGTATTTGTGGTTTTTTGGTTTAATAGATCTTAAAATAAAAGCAAATAAAAATATATCGCAAGGGCAAATAAATGAGAAAGAAGACCCAGGGGCCGTAGGTTTCACTAGTGGCTATTCTCTAGCAAAGCGGTGGGTGAATAAATTACTGTTGGGAAATTGATAGAACCTCAAATAATTATGACGATATCCAGGCAATGATCATTACATAGGCATCACGTCCAAGATTAGTAGACCGACTCCTGCCTGCATCTACTACTATTACTCCACACATCGACCGCTATCCAGCATGCATCTAGTGTTTTAAGTTCATGAAAAAACAGAGTAATGCAATAAGAACAATGACATGATGTAGACGAGATCCGTTTATCTATGGTAGTATATATAGATCCCATATTTTTACCCTTAGTAGCAACGATACATACGGGTCGGTTCCCTTTGTGTCACTGGGATCAAGCACCGTAAGATCGAACCCACTACCGGGCACCTCTTCCCATTGCAAGATAAATAGATCAAGTTGGCCAAACAAAACCCAAATATCGGAGAAGAAATACGAGGCTATAAGAGATCATGCATAAAAGATATCAAAGAAACTCAAATACTTTCATGGATATAAAAAGATAGATCTGATCATAAACTCAAAGTTCATCGATCCCAACAAACACACCGCAAAAGAGTTACATCATATGGATCTCAAAGAGACCATTGTATTGAGAATCAAGAGAGAGGGATGAAGCCATCTAGCTACTAACTACGGACCCGAAGGTCTACAAAGAACTACTCACGCATCATCAGAGAGGCACCAATGGAAGTGGTGAACCCCTCCGTGATGGTGTCTAGATTGGATCTGGTGGTTCTGGACTCTGCGGCGGCTGGATGAATATTTCGCCGACTCCCCTAGGGTTTCTGGAATATTGGGGTATTTATAGAGCAAAGAGGCGGTCCGGGGCACCCAAGGTGGGCACAACCCACCAGGGCGCGCCTGGGCCTCCTGGCGCGCCCTAGTGGGTTGTCCCCTCCTCGGGACGCCCCCTATGTGCAACCAGGGCCCAACATCTTCCTTCTGGTCCATAACAAATCTTCATAAAGTTTCGTGGCATTTGGACTCCATTTGATATTGATTTTCTGCGATGTAAAAAACATGGAAAAAACAGCAACTGGCACCTGGCACTATGTCAATAGGTTAGTACCAAAAATGATATAAAATGACTATATAATGATTAGAAAACATCCAAGATTGATAATAAGACATCATGGAACAACCAAAAATTATAGATACATTGTAGACGTATCAGCATCCCCAAGCTTAACTCCTACTCGTCCTCGAGTAGGTAAGTGATAAAAATAGAATTTTTGATGTGGAGTGATGTTCGTCATGTCATATCATATTCTTTTCTTTATAGCATGGACATTTGGAATTTTATGTGATTCAAAGCAATAGTCTAGTTTTGACATAATAATTTAGATACTGAAGCATATCAACAAGCAACCATGTCTTTCAAAATATCAACGCTAAAATAAGTTATCCCTAGCCCATCATGCTCAAACATTGATCCATTCATGAAACACACTCAAATATTAACTACACCCAATACTTAAGCACGATCATATTGCCTTCTAGTTGGTGCTTTTTATGAGAGAAGATGGAGACTCAATTTCAAAATAAAAATTGCATAAAGTAAAAGAAAGGCCCTTCGCAGAGGGAAGTAGGGATTTGTAGAGGTGCCAGAGCTCAAAGCGAAAAATTTGAGATAAAAACATTTTGAGAGGTGTATCCATCCCACCAACGAAAACGACTTAGAGTTCCCAATACTTTCCAATAGATATATCATAGGCGGTTCCCAAATAGAAAATAAAGTTTATTCCTTTTTCACCATAACTTTCACTTTCCATGGCTAACCGTATCCACGGGTGCCCTCCATACCAACGCTTTCCAAGGAATTTATTATTTCACAACATAATGTAAATACATTTGTTTTTGCATTTCGGGACTGGGCATCCCTTATACTTTTACCTTAGTCTTGTGCAATGACAAGTGAATAAACACTCATCTTGAGAATAACACATCTAGCATGGAAAATATTAGCCACCCCTCACCGCTCCGTGAGTGAAACAAACACACAAAAGAGAAGTTTATTTTGAAAATTAGAGATGGCACATGCAAATTTGCTTAGAACGGAAAAAGAATACCGCATATAGGTAGATATAGTGGACTCATGTGGCAAAACTGGTTTTAAAGGATTTTGGATGCACAAGTAGTGATCATACTTAGTGCAAAATGAAGGCTAGCGAAAGATTGGGAAGCGACCAACCAAGAAACAAATAATCTCATAAGCAAGCATTAAGCATAATTAACACCGAATAATGTACCATAAGTAGGATATAATTTCATTGCATGATTATTGACTTTCCTGCATGCATAGGGAATCACAAACCTTAACACCAATACTCTTACTAAAGCATAATTACTCATCAAGATGACTCGCATATCACATCATCATATCTCAAAACTATTACTAAGAATCAAGTTTATTTTGTCCAATGATCTTCATGACAATTTTCTTTTTTTCTTTATCCTTCTGTAACGCCCTCGATGCGGCTATATCTCCTACGTGTCGAAGCACGACTTAGAGGCATAACCGCATTGAAAGCAATGTCGCAAGTAAGGTAATCTTCACAACAACCCATGTAAATATATAAAGGGGGAAAGGATACATAGTTGGCTTACACTCGCCACGTCACACAAATACATGGATAACATTACAATCATCCAATACACTCATGGTCCGACTACGGTACCAAAATAAAGATCAACCCCCACATGCGACACGGTCCCCGATCGCCCCAACTGGGCACCACTACTGATTATCTGGGAAAGACACATAGTAACGACGAAAGTCTTCATCGAACTCTCACTTGAGCTCAAGCGCATCGTCTGGAACGGTATCATCGGTCCCTGCATCTGGTTTGGAAGTAATTTGTGAGTCACGGGACTCAGCAATCTCGCACCCTCACGATCAAGACTATTTAAGCTTATAGGTAAGGCAAGGTATGATGTGGAGCTGCATCAAGCGACTAGCATATATGGTGGCTAACATACGCAAAAGAGAGCGAGAAGAGAAGGCAAAAGCACGGTCGAACAACTATGATCAAGAAGTGATCCTAGAACAACCTACGTCAAGCATTACTCCAACACCGTGTTCACTTCCCGGACTCCGCCGAGAAGAGACCATCACGGTTACACACGCAGTTGATTCATTTTAATTAAATTAAGTTTCAAGTTATCTACAACCGGACATTAACAAATTCCCATCTGCCCATAACCGCGGGCATGACTTTCGAAAGTTCAAATCCCTGCAGGGGTGTCCCAACTTAGCCCATCACAAGCTCTCATGGTCAACGAAGGATATTCCTTCTCCCGAGACATTCCGATCAGACTCGGCATCCCGGTTACAAGACATCCTCGACAATGGTAAAACAAGTCCAGCAACATCGCCCGAATGGGCTAACAAATCCCGATAGGAGCTGCAAATATCTCGTTCTCAGGGCACACTCAGATGGGACATCCTACGAGTAAAACCAACCCTCAAGTTGCCCCGAGGTAGCCCCGCAGTCTACTCGGTCGGACCAACACTCAAAGGAGCACTGACCCAGGGGGGTTTAAATAAAGATGACCCTCAGGCTCCGGAAACCCAAGGGAAAAAGAGGCTAGGTGGCCAATGGTAAAACCAAGGTTGGGCATTGCTGGAGGAGTTTTATTCAAGGCGAACTGTCAAGGGGTTCCCATTATAACCCAACCGCGTAAGGAACGCAAAATCCGGGAACATAACACCGATATGACGAAAACTAGGGCGGCAAGAGTGGAACAAAACACTAGGCAAAAGGCCGAGCCTTCCACCCTTTACCAAGTATATAGATGCATTAAGATAACAAGATAATATGGTGATATCCCAGCAATAAACAAAGTTCCAACAAGGAACGATCTCCAATCTTCACCTGCAACTAGCAACGCTATAAGAGGGGCTGAGCAAAGCGGTAACATAGCCAATCAACGGTTTGCTAGGACATGGTGGGTTAGAGGTTTGACATGGCAATTTGGGAGGCATGATAAGCAAGGGGTAGGCATCGTAGCATAGGCATAGCAAAAGAGCGAGCATCTAGCAAGCAAAGATAGAAGTGATTTCGAGGGTATGGTCATCTTGCCTGCAAAGTTGTCAGAGTTGACTTGATCCTCATAAGCAAACTCAACGGGCTCCTCGTTCACGAACTCGTCTCCCGGTTCTACCCCAAACAAGAACAACAATAAAACGGAACACAATCAACCATGTGCAATGCTCAAACAACATGATGCAAACATGGTATGATATGCGGGATGCTGAATGTGATGCATATGCAAGATTTGACAAGGAATGATTGAACCTGGCCTCAACTTGGGAATCCAAGAGTGCCACTGGAAAGGTGAGGTGATTTCGGTTGAAATCGATATAACGATCACCGGAATCGGATGCACGGTTTGGAAATGGCAAGCAAAACAAATATGGCACCGGTCTGCGATAATCAACAAGTAGTCATCTAAATGCATCAAGATAAATATGCTACATCACCCAAACATGAGAACAAAATACATGGCAGGGATCCACTCATGAAGCGACAAAAGATGAACACTGAGCTACGGCTAATTCATCCATTAACAGGTTCAAACAAGCATGGCAAAAGTGCAAATGATAACAGGTTTCAGACTTGGTGAAATTAACACAAGTCTGGAATTTATCATCAGGAAGCACACTTTAGAGCATGAAAACTACATGCTACAGGAACTTAACATGGCAAGGCAAGGCATGACATGAAGCTACTTAAAGCACTTAACAAAAGTCCCTTAGTTACCTTGAGCCAAAAGGGATCAGAGAATACAATTGCAAGCATGTGAACATGGCAAAAACATAAACATATTTCAGACTTAGTGAAAAACTGGAGCATGCAAATCAGTTAACGAGTAGGCATGTTTATGAGCTCGATGAACTCACTACAGAGCATGGAATTACAAACTAAGCATACACCCATCAAGAATACATGGCATAGGAACTAGACATGGCAAGAACAACAACATAGCATGCACGGATCAATAGCAACATCCTCGGCAAAATCGCTAAACGTGTCAACAGTCTGCCAGGATTCACGATATAGCAAAAGTAGAGCTCGATTGACTCAAGCTAGGGTGCTCCATAAATGCAAACAAAGACAGGGATGGATAGAGCACCACAATGTTAACAAATCATCCTTACTGATCATCCTCAAAAGATGCACGGATCACTAGGAAACAACATGAACATATGGCATAACGACAAAATCAGGACATGGACTTGGTGAAATTCTAAGTCCCTGAAATCAGCATTACCGATTACACTACTTTTCAAGCTTGTGCTAGTCACTACAAATATCACAAAAATACATGGCAAGCACCTATGTAAAGATGGTATGGCATATGACAAAACACATGTAGAGCTCAGGATCATATCATGCACACATTAATCATGGCAAAAATGACAAAATGCCATTTGATGAAACAGATCTGCCAAATTCATCACATAGCCCTCTTCCAACAGCATTTAGGGCATCAAGATGAGCTCAAATGAAAATGATGCAATGAGATGAAATGATGTACTCGTCGAGACGAACATTTTGATACGCTACACGCGCAAATCGGATCTACGATGAGAGAGTTATAGCATGCCAAAGTTTGCAAAAAGACTAGGGTTCGGGGATAAAAAGGTCAACCGAGAAGTTTCAGATCTAGATCTGGATCGATGGCACGGAAACCGAGGAACGATGGCGCCGGAGTTGAGGTTGCCGGCGACGAGGTAGGGCAGGGCGGTGGAGGTGGCCGATGTGGTCGGGCGGCGGAGGCGCGGCGTTCTCTGGGCGGCGGCGCGGCGGAGGAGCGGTGCGCCGGTGAGGAGAGGTGGCCGACGGTTGCTGTGGTCGGCGTCGGGCGCCGGCGACGATGGCGTGCGGTGGCGCGGCGGAGGGGGCGACGCCGGGCGACGAGAAGGAGGCGGCGGCGTCGGGGGCGGGGGCACGGCCCAGGAGGCGACGGGGAGGGCCGATCGCGGGCCGGGACGGGCCGCGGCGGCGGTGGAGGTCGGCGGGCGACGTAGTAGGCGGTGATAGGTGCGGAGGCAGTGGCGGATGCGTCCGGTCCGCTCCGGACGTGTCCGGCGGCGCGGGGAGCGGAAAATTAGGGTTTCGTCCGTGATTTTGAATGGGGGCTCTTTATATAGAGGTAGAGGGAGCTAGGGAGCTCCAAATGGAGTGCGGTTTTCGGCCACGCGATCGTGATCGAACGCTCTAGATGATGGAAGGTTTTTTGGTGTGGTTTGGGCTAAATTGGAAGGGTGTTGGGCTGCAACACAAACGAGGCCTTCTCGGTCCCTCGGTTAACCGTTGGAGTATCAAACGAAGTCCAAATGGCACGAAACTTGACAAGCGGTCTACCGGTAGTAAACCAAGGCCGCATGACAAGTCTCGGTCCAATCCGTAAATGTTTAACCGCCACACACGAAAAGAAGTAGAAGGGGGCACCGGAGGAGATAGGAGCGCCAGAATGCAAAACGGACAACAGGGAAAATGCTCGGATGCATGAGGCGAACGCGTATGCAAATGCAATGCACATGATGACATGATATGAGATGCATGACAAAGGCAACAACACATGGAGACAAAAACCCGACACCGAGGAAAATAAAATAACTTAGGCCGGAAACGGCAAGAGTTGGAGTACAGATAAGGTAAATTACATCCGGGGTGTTACACCTTCTTGGATATCTATCACTTTGGGACTAATTTTCATGTGTTGCTTTTCATAAGCTCAAACAAATATAAGTAAAGATCATGAGCATAACAAATTTTCTTTCTCTCAAAATAATTTAAGTGAAGCAAGAGATAATTTCTTAAAAAATTTACTAACTCTCAAATAAATCTAAGTGAAGCAAGAGAGCATTTCTTCAAAAATAACAGAGCACATCGTGCTCAAAAAGATATAAGTGAAGCACTAGAGCAAGTCCATTGCTCACAATTGATTTAAGTGAAGTATAGAGAGCAATTCTAACAAGTCATGACATAATTTTGGCTCTCTCAAATAGGTGTGTCCAGCAAGGATTGATGACTTAAAACACAAAATAAAACAAGCAAAGACACATATCATACAAGACGCTCCAAGCAAAACACATATCATGTGACGAATAAAAATATAGTCTCGAGTAAAATATCGATAGTTGTTGGAAGAAAGCGGGGATGCCACTCGGGGGCATCCCCAACCTTAGTTGGTTGCTCATTCTTGGATAATAGCTTGGGATGTCGGGGCATTCCCAAGCTTAGGCTCCTACATCCTTCCTTCATCCATCACAAGATAACCCAAAACTTGAAAACTTCAATCACACAAAACTCAACAAAGCCTTCATAAGATCCGTTAGTATAAGAATAATACATCACTACTATAAGTGTTGTATCAAACCAATTCATATTTTGTTTTTGTATTATATCTATTGTATTCCAAATTTTCTATGGCAAAAACTCATCAAAGAAAACCATAGAGCCATCAAAATAAGCACACAACACAAAGAGAACAGAATCCGTGAAAACAGAATAGTCTATAGCAATCTGACTATTTCGAATACTTCTGTAACTCCAAAAACTCTGAAACATTAGGAAGACCTGAGAAATTTGTATATTGATCTACTGCAAGTGGAGTGGGTATTTTATCGCACTCTGGTAAAAATGTAAATTAATTTCGTGAGCGTAAACATTTCTGGTTTTTCAACAAGATCAAACAACTATCACCCAAGAAGATCCTAAAGGCTTTACTTGGCACAAAACTAATTAAAACACAAAAACACAATCATAACAGTAGCATAATTGTGCTAACACTCAAAAACAGGAAGCAAAAAGCAAAAATATAAATTTTATTCATTGGGTTGCCTCCCAGCAAGTGCTATAGTTTTACGCCCTTAGCTAGGCATAAAGCAAGGATCTAAGTTTTGTCTTCCGAAGTTTTGGCAATTTTTGTAAGGGTTTTCTCAAACCCAGGAGGCTCTTTATGCTTCCCTAAATTCTCCGAAAAAGAAACCATCTTAAGATCCAAAATATCAAACCTCTTATTACAAAGTGCAATCAAGGCATTCATGCGATTGATACGACCATTGAGGTGTTTGAGGGGTTCATTATATTTTTGTATTTCAACCATATGCTTATGCAAATCACCAAGTTTGTCAAACATTTGAGCTCCCTCGGGGGTAAAAGGAAACCCCTTCTTTTGAGGTGAAATTTCCAAAATTCCATCTAAGATTTCATAGGCAGCATTGGCATAAAGATCAATGAAGTTTCCTTTAGCGGCAAAATCGAGAAGTTGTCTATGATGCAAGGCCAATCCTATGTAAAAATTTCGAAGCAAAACTTTAGCATCCCCCTTTAAGTTGGAAATGCGATACGCTTCCATAAGCCTATACTAGGCATCTTTCAAGTTTTCTCCTTGTCCTTGCTTGAAGTAAAGGACTTCAAAATTTGGTGACAAAGGAGGAGTAGGGACACTAGCCATCGAGACTAGAAAGCAAGAGAATGGCAAACGTAAAAGAGAGGCGAATAAAATGGCAAATTTTTGTGAAGTGGGGGAGAGGAAAACGAGAGGCAAATGGCAAATAATGTAAATTGCGAGGAGATGAGATTTGTGATTAGGAACCTGGTTATGTTGAAGATCCTCCCCGGCAACAGCGCCGGAAATTCCTTTTAATGTCGCTTGAAGCTACGTCAGTTTTTCCCCAAAGAGGGAGGGATGATGCAGCACATCGGCGGTAGGTATTTTCTTCAGATATGAAACCAATGTTATCGAATCAGTAGGAGAACCAAGCAACACAACATAAACAACCCTTGCACACAAATAACAACCACTGGCAACCCGACGTGTTAAAGGGGTTGTTTAAAGAACATGCGGTGCCCCCATGTTTGGTTTTGGTAATTGATGACAATCTCTATGGACTAATGGTTGCCTTGAGTTTCAAGGTTTAGTCCATAGGCTTTTCTTGGAGTACATGTGTTGGTTTCAAGGAGAGTTTGTGTCGACCAAGGTGTTATTCAAGGAATTATCCAAAGATTGGTCATGTGAGAGTTGAGCTTATTGCAAGCATGTCTTGAAGAAGAAGATTGTGTGATCATTCATGTCTACCTTCAAGACATCATTCAAATGAAGAGAATTGGAAAGGTTCAAGGATGATCAAGACTAAGTCAAGAGTGAATCAAGTTGATCAACTCACAAAGCGCAGAAGATGTACCGAGAGGGATCAAGTGATCCCATGGTATGGTAAGAATTGTCAATTACGCTTTGTGTACTAACCCATGGTCTTCGTGAGAGTTTTTTGTGGGGTTAGGTTGCGGTGTGCAAGTTCAAGTGGAGCATCACGAAGAGATCAAATGCTTGAAGCTTGCCGTCCTTTCTGGTGATAATGGAATTGTGAAGATGTGCGGAAGAGTGGCTCACCCATAGTGGAGTATGGGGGAGCAATCAACTAGTCTTCATCGAGCCAACACAATCAAGAAAGGTGGTCCAACTTGAGGAAGTCAAGATCGTCATCATCTAGCTCAAGTGGACCATGTGCAAGGCAAAGTTTTGCCCTTGATAGGTTTTCTATTTTACCGGTCTCATGATGGTAGTTGGGAGACCGGGTTATAGGATCGATTGCCGTACTATCAAGGGGGGCTCTCGATGAGTAGCTTGATCGTATCGTTCGTTGAGAGCTCAAACCATTGCATCCTTGCATCATCTTTCTTGGTTCTTGTTTGGTTCTCTTTGAGAGTCTTAGAGCTTATGGTCATCTTGATGACAAGCTCGAGTTCATCGAAAACGGAGTTCACATGCATCTTCTATGATGTTTTCGATGTTGGAGGTTTTGCTGGTTCTTCTCGGTTGGAGGTTTCACTCCTCTATTTGTTGGCATACCTCCCCTGCCTCTTCTTACTATATCCAGTTGCTGTTTTGATGCTACTCGTCATCTTGTTTCCAACAAGCTTGAGTTTGCTCAATTCGGAGCTCATATGCAGAAGTTATGGCAGTTCTGGTTTTCTTGAGAGTAGTTTTTGTCTGGTCCCAGCGGTAGTACCGCTTGGAGCTCTCAGCCGTTGTACCGCTGCTTCCGGGCGGTGGTACCGCCAACTTGCTCAGCAAAGTCTTGGGCGGTTGTTTCGGCCAGGCACCGCCCAAGTACCGGTCAGGCCTCTGTTTTGATGCGGTACTCGGGCGGTGGTGGCCCAGTTGGCCCGGTTGTACCGGTACCACCGGTGTCCGGAGCGGTTCTACCTCTCAGGACTTAGCCGCCCGAGCGCTCAAGGCCATGCAGTTGCACCGGCCCGGTACCGCTCGACTACCGCACTCAGAGGTGACTCCCTTCTGTTCCTATGCGGTGGTTGAGCGGTGGCTGGGCGGTTGGTCCGGTTGTTCTTCTCAACCGGTGCTACCGCCTGGTCGCCCGGTTGTACGGCCTGGTAGGGTTATGCACGTATACTACGAGTCCCGATTGTATCGGGACCAGGAGCAGTAGTACCGCTCGTGTGCGGGCTGAGCACATAACGGTTGGATTTTTTCCCTCCTATAAAAGGGGGTCTTCTTCCCCTTTGACCCCAACCCTTTGAGCTCGTGTTCTTCCCCCTTTGTTGACCTTCTTTGAGCTTGCTAACTCTCATTCCCTCCATGGATTCTTGCTAGTTTTTGAGGGAAAGGATAGAGGAGATCTAGATCCACATTTCCACCAATCACTTTCTCCTCTATGTGAGGGGAACACCTTGGATCTAGATCTTGGATTTCTTGGTGTTCTCCTTCTTGTTCTTCCTCTCATTTTCCTCCCTAGCATTAGTTGCTCTGGTGGGATTTGAGAGAGAAGGACTTGGGCACTCCGTGTGCCCTTGCCATTGCATTTGGTGCATCGGTTTGAGTTCTCCACGGTGATACGTGGAAGTGAAGTTTGAGAAGCTTATTACTCTTGGGTGTTTGGGCACCCTAGAGCTTGTTCCTCTTGGGTGCCTTGGCGCCCTAGACGGTTGGTGTTGTTCGGAGCTCAATCATTGTGGTGTAAAGCTCCGGGCAAGCGTCGGGGTCTCCAATTAGGTTGTGGAGATCGCCCCGAGCAATTTGACGGGTACCGGTGACCGCCCCCAAGGGTTGCCAAAGTGTATGGGTTCGGTGAACGCCCCCAAGGGTTTCCATTTGTACGGGTTCGGTGACCGCCCTCAAGGGTCCCTTAGTGGAATCACGGCATCTTGCATTGTGCGAGGGCGTGAAGAGATTACGGTGGCCCTAGTGGCTTCTTGGGGAGCATTGTGCCTCCACACCGCTCCAGACGGAGATTAGCATCCGCAAGGGTGTGAACTTCGGGATACATCATCGTCTCCGCGTGCCTCGGTTATCTCTTACCTGAGCTCTTTACTTATGCACTTTACTTTGTGATAGCCATATTGTTTCTTGTCATATATCTTGCTATCACATAGTTGCTTATCTTGCTTAGCATAAGTTGTTGGTGCACATAGGTGAGCCTAGTTGTTTTAGGTTTTGTGCTTGACAAATTAACCACTAGGTTTATTCCGCATTTGTTCAAGCCTAAATCGTAATTATTTTAAAACGCCTATTCACCCTCCCTCTAGGCGACATCCACGATCTTTCAGTTGTCAATCCTTTTCGGGCAACAACGCCAGAAACGGTGCGTGGACGAGAGATAAATTTGTGATAGATTGAAATAATAGATCTCAAATAAAATAAAGTGCAGCAAAGTATTTTTGGGTTTTTGGTTTAATAGATCTGAAAATAAAAGCAAATAAAAATAGATCGCAAGGGCAAAATAAATGAGAATTAAGACCCGGGGGCTAGGTTTCACTAGTGTCTTCTCTCGAGAAAAATAGCAAAGCGGTGGGTGAACAAATTACTGTGGGGCAATTGATAGAAACTCAAATAATTATGACGATATCCAGGCAATGATCATTACATAAGCATCACGTCCAAGATTAGTAGACCGACTCCTGCGTGCATCTACTACTATTACTCCACACATCGACCGCTATCCAGCATGCATCTAGTGTATTAAGTTCATGAAAAAACAGAGTAATGCAATAAGAACAATGACATGATGTAGAGGAGATCTGTTTATCTGTGGCGGTAAATATAGGTCCCATATTTTTATCCTTAGTAGCAACGATACATATGTGTCGGTCCCCTTTCTGTCACTGGGATCAAGCACCGTAAGACCGAACCCACTAGCAAGCACCTCTTCCCATTGCAAGATAAATAGATCAAGTTCGCCAAACAAAACCCGAATATCGGACAAGAAATATGAGGCTATAAGATATCGTGCATAAAAGAGATCAAAGAAACTCAAATACTTTCATGGATATAAAAAGATAGATCTGATCATAAACTCAAAGTTCATCGATCCCAACAAACACACTACAAAAGAGTTACATCATATGGATCTCCAAGAGACCGTTGTATTGAGAATCATGAGAGAGAGATGAAGCCATCTAGCTACTAACTACGGACCCGAAGGTCTACAAAGAACTACTCACGCATCATCGGAGAGGCACCAATGGAAGTGGTGAACCCCTCCGTGATGGTGTCTAGATTGGACCTGGTGGTTCTAGGCTCTGCGGCGGCTAGATGAATGTTTCGTCGACTCCCCTAGGGTTTCTGGAATATTGGGGTATTTATAGAGCAAAGAGGCGGTCCCGGGGGCACCCGAGGTGGGCACAACCCACCAGGATGTGCCTGGGCCTCCTGGTGCGCCTTGGTGGGTTGTCCCCTCCTCGAGACTCCCCCAGGTGCAACCAGGGCCCAACATCTTCCTTTTGGTCCGTAAAAAATCTCCGTAAAGTTTCATGGCATTTGGACTCCGTTTGATACTGATTTTCTGCGATGTAAAAACATGGAAAAAACAACCACTAGCACTTGGCACTATGTCAATAGGTTAGTACCAAAAATGATATAAAATAATGATAAAATGATTATAAAACATCCAAGATTGATAATAAAAGAGCATGGAACAATAAAAAATTATAGATATGTTGGAGACGTGTCATGCATCATCCCGCAACTAACTCATTAGTCACATTGCTTGCAAGGCTTATAGTGATGTGCATTACTGAGAGGGCCCAGAGATACCTCTCCGATACTCGGAGTGACAAATCCTAATCTTGATCTATGCCAACCCAACAAACACCTTCAGAGACACCTACAGAGCATATTTATAATTACCCAGTTACGTTGTGACGTTTGATAGCACACAAGGTGTTCCTACGGTATTCGGGAGTTGCATAATCTCATAGTCATAGGAATATGTATAAGTCATGAAGAAAGCAATAGCAATAAAAGTTAACGATCATTATGCTAAGCTAACGAATGGGTCTTGTCCATCACATCATTCTCCTAATGATGTGACCTCGTTCATCAAATGACAACACATGTCTATGGTTAGGAAACTTAACCATCTTTGATTAACGAGCTAGTCAAGTAGATGCATACTAGGGACACTATGTTTTGTCTGTGTATTCACACATGTATCAAGTTTCCGGTTAATACAATTATAGCATGAATAATAAACATTTATCATGATATAAAAATATATAAATAACAACTTTATTATTGCCTCTAGGGCTTATTTCCTTCAGTCTCCCACTTGCCCTAGAGTCAATAATCTAGATTACACAGTAATGATTCTAACACCCATGGAGTCTCGGTGCTGATCATGTTTTGCTCGTGGAAGAGGCTTGGTCAATGGGTCTGCAACATTCCTATCCATATGTATTTTGCAAATCTCTATGTCTCCCTCCTTGACTTCATCGCGGTTGGAATTAAAGCATCTCTTGATGTGTTTGGTACTCTTGTGAAATATGGATTCCTATGCTAAGGCAATTGCTCTAGTATTGTCACAAAAGATTTTCATTGGACCCGATGCACTAGGTATTACACCTAGATCGGATATGAACTCCTTCATCCAGACTCCTTCATTTGCTGCTTCCGAAGCAGCTATGTACTCCGCTTCACAGTTAGATCCCGCCATGACGCTCTGCTTGGAACTGCACCAACTTACAGCTCCACCATTCTGAAGGAAATATGCCCTAGAGGCAATAATAAAGTTGTTATTTATATTTCCTTATATCATGATAAATTCTTATTATTCATGCTAGAATTGTATTAACCAAAAACTTAGTACATGTGTGAATACATAGACAAACAGAGTGTCACTAGTTTGCCTCTACTTGACTAGCTCGTTGAATCAATGATGGTTATGTTTCCTAACCATAGACATGAGTTGTCATTTGATTAACGGCATCACATCATTAGAGAATGATGTGATTGACTTGACCCATCGGTTAGCTTAGCATGATGATCGTTTAGTTTGTTGCTATTGCTTTCTCCATAACTATACATGTTCCTATGACTATGAGATCATAACTCCCGAATACCGGAGGAACACTTTGTGTGCTACCAAACGTTACAACGTATCTAGGTGATTATAAAGGTGCTCTACAAGTGTCTCCGATGGTGTTTGTTGAGTTGGCATAGATCAAGATTAGGATTTGTCACTACGATTGTCGGAGAGGTATCTCTGGGCCCTCTCGGTAATGTACATCACAATAAGCCTTGCAAGCAATGTAGCTAATGAGTTAGTTACGGGATATAGCATTACGGAATGAGTAAAGAGACTTGCCGGTAACGAGATTGAACTAGGTATTGAGATACCGATGATCGAATCTCAGGCATGTAACATACCGATGACAAAGGGAACAACATATGTTGTTATGCGGTTTGACCAATAAAGATCTTCGTAGAATATGTAGGAACCAATATGAGCATCCAGGTTCTGCTATTGGTTATTGACCGGAGATGAGTCTCGGTCATGTCTACATAGTTCTCGAACCCGTAGGGTCCGCACGCTTAACGTTCGATGCGATCGGTATTATGAGTTTATGTGTTTTGATGTACCGAATGTAGTTCGGAGTCCCGGATTTAATCACAGACATGACAAGGAGTCTCAAAATGGTCGAGACGTAAAGATTGATATATTAGAAGCCTAGGTTTGGACATCGGAATGGTTCCGGATGAAATCAGGAGTATACCGGAGCATAGGGAGGTTACCGGAACCCTCAGGGAGGTATATGGGCCTTATTGGGCCTTAGTGGGAGAGAGGGGAAAGGAGCAAACGAGGGGGCGCGCCCCCCAAGCCCAATACGAATTGGGAGGGGGCCGCCCCCCTTTCCTTCCTCCTCCCTCCTCCGTCCTTCTCTCCTAAAACCAACATGGCAAGGGGGGGATCCAACTCCCGGTGGGAGTAGGACTCCCCTTGGGGTGCGCCTAGGAGCCGTCCCCCTCCTCTCCTCCAATCCTTTATATATGGGGGAGGGGGCACCCCGTGGACACACAAGTTGATCATTGATCTTTTAGCCGTGTGCGGTGCCCCTCCACCATAATCCACCTCGGTAATATTGTAGCGGTGCATAGGCGAAGCCCTGTTCCAGTAGCAACATCATCACCGTCATCACACCGTCGTGCTGAAGAAACTCTCCCTCGAAGCTCTACTGGATCTTGAGTTCGCGGGATGTCACCGAGCCGAACGTGTGCAGATCGCGGAGGTGCCGTACCTTCGGTGCTAGATCGGTTGATCGTGAAGACGTACGACTACATCAACCGCGTTGTCATAACGCTTCCGCTTATGGTCTACGAGGGTACATAGACGATACTCTCCCTCTCGTTGCTATGCATCACCATGATCTTGAGTGTGCGTAGGAAATTTTTTGAAATTACTGTGTTCCCCAACACATTCAATATAAATACGTATCCGGTTTGCGACTTTGAGTCATCCGGATCAGTGTCAAAGCTTGCATCGACGTAACCATTTACGACAAGCTCTTTGTCACCTCCATAAACGAGAAACATATCCTTAGTCCTTTTCAGGTATTTCAGGACGTTCTTGACCGTTGTCCAGTGATCCACTCCTGGATTACTTATAGCAAGGCACACATCAGGTCTGGTACACAACATTGCATACATGATATAACCTATGGCTGAAGCATAGGGAATGATTTTCATTTTCTCTCTATCTTCTGTAGTGGTCGGGCATTGAGTCTGACTCAACTTCACACCTTGTAACACAGCCAAGCACCCTTTCTTTGACCGATCCATTTTGAACTTCGTCAAAACTTTATCAAGGTATGTGCTTTGTGAAAGTCCAATTAAACGTCTTGATCTATCTCTATAGATCTTGATGCCCAATATATAAGTACCTTCAACAAGGTCTTTCATTGAAAAATCCTTATTCAAGTATCCTTTTATGCTATCCAGAAATTATGTATTATTTCCAATCAATAATATGTCATCCACAGATATTATTAGAAATGCTACAGAGCTCCCACTCACTTTCTTGTAAATATAGGTTTCTCCAAAAGTCTGTATAAAACCATATGCTTTGATCATACTATCAAAGCGTATATTCCAATTTTGAGATGCTTGCACCAGTACATAAATGGATCGCTGGAGCTTACACACTTTGTTAGCACCTTTAGGGTCAAGAAAACCTTATGGTTGCATCATATATAACTCTTCTTTAAGAAATTCATTAAGGACTGCGATTTTGACATCCATTTGCCAAATTTCATAATCATAAAATGGGGAAATTGCTAACATGATTCGGCGGACTTAAGCATCGCTATGGGTGAGAAAGTCTCATCGTAGTCAACTCCTTGAATTTGTTGAAAACCTTTCGCAACAAGTCGAGCTTTGTAGACAGTAACATTACCGTCAGCGTCAATATTCTTCTTGAAGATCCATTTATTCTATATGACTTAGCAATCATTGGGCAAGTCAACAAAAGTCCACACTTTGTTCTCATACATGGGTCCCATCTCAGATCTCATGGCCTCAAGCCATTTTGCGGAATCTTGGCTCATCATCGCTTCCTCATAGTTCGTAGGTTCAACATGGTCTAGTAACATGACTTCCAAAACAGGGTTACCGTACCACTCTAGTGCGGAACGTACTCTGGTTGACCTACGAGGTTCGGTAGTAACTTGATCTGAAGTTTCTTGATCATCATCATTAACTTCCTCACTAATTGGTGTAGGCATCACTGGAACTGATTTCTGTGATGAACTACTTTCCAATTCGGGAGAAGGTACAATTACCTCATGTTGTGGTTTTGTCACGGCAGACGTCCTCGTGAAAGGACTTAGTCGTGGAGCCATCGCTATGGGTTAGCTTAAAGGGGTTAAACCGAACAAGGGACACGAGAGTTCTATACTAGTTCGGCCCCTTCGATGAAGGTAAAAGCCTACGTCTAGTTGTGTTGGTATTGCTAGGGTTTCGGTGACCAGGGAGCGAATCTGCTTTGCCTGGCTCTCGAGTTATTGTGTGTTGTCCCTAAACCGCTGCCGGGTCGTCCCTTTATATACACAGGTTGACACCCGCCGGTTTACAGAGTCCCGAGGCCGGATCATAAATGTGTTCGACTCGGTCTCTATCCTTCCTATCTTACAATGCAAGTTACATGAGAAAGTCGGTTTACATCTATAGCCCTTAACCCACCTTTGGGCTTTGGGCCTTCGTAAAGCGCCACCATCCTTACGTCTTCATGGGCTTCTATCTTCATGGAGTTAACCCGGCTACTCCTGGCTGGTTTACGTCCAGTAGTAATATCCCCAACATTCGGCCCCAGATTTGATTTGAACTCGTTCATGTCAATCTTTCCTCCTTTGTATCTTTACCTTGATCTTGTAAACCGACGTGACGTCATACTACAGGATCATGATAAATCACCATGACGTCACTTTATTATTGAAAAATGATACCTCTCACCTTCAGTTAATGAGCTTCCGACAATCGAGGCGACCGCTCCGTTAGGTATCCAATACTCAGGCTCCTTGATTCTCGCGCCTGTTACCTCTCCATTTACCTTATAAATAAAACCAAGGGTCATCTTCTTTTCCCCCCTTCGTCTCCTCGCTTCTTCTTCCTCCTCGCGACGCCCCTGCACCCGAGCGCCGCCACCATCGTCAAGCTTCACCTCTGCATCACCAACGGCCGCTGCATCGACCTGGTCGCACCAGAGAGACTCGGCGCACCTCCGCTACCTCAACCGCTGATGTAAGCCCTTCCTCTTTCCTCTATAGATCCATTAGGGTTCATGCAGGTTCATGTCGCTCTCCTTGTGTTCTTCGTCCGCCCACAGATAGCAGAGCTCGATCTTGATGTGTTCCGCATAGTAGCTATGGAACTCATCTCAGCCATTTGTTCCAAACCTTAAATACATCGTAACTTGATCTAGACCTTTTTTGAACTGCTTCGGGACCAAACTTTTGAAGTCTCAATATTTTTTCTTTTTGTGACTTATGGTAGATCCAAAATTTCAATGCAATCCCGTGAAACCCGTTTCTCTCACTTAGGTATTTTTAGATATGTACCCTTTACACTAATATAGGTGGTTTTACTCTTTGAAGTATGATAATCCGGCAGGTACCATTAGTCCCCTTTTAAACCGCCAATTTATTTACACTCCGGGTTAACAATATGTATATACCTCTACCTCTGTTCATTCTTTATCATAAATACCCTGTCAATGGTTTACCAATTTTCACATACCTCGATTCCTTTTCTTTGTTGTACTTATGCATCACCATTAATAAATTGTAAACTGGCATTATTTTCTTCCTAGCCTTTCACTTGCAATGGCCAAGCAGTTTTATTCCTGCAACTGGGTCCCCTCCCGGGTTACTGAGGAGCAACTCAACAGAATGGTCAAGATTGGCACCTTACCAAAGAAGAATGAGATCCGGTGGTGAGTTCCTGGGCCGAAAAATCCTCCCACCCCTAAGCAGAGTGAAGTAGTGGTGTTTGTTGATCACATAGGCTGTGGCTTTAAACCGCCCGGATCAAAGTTTTTCCGGGATGTGCTTGCCAACTCTCAACTCCACCCTCAAGATATTGGACCCAACTCTGTATCCAATATATGCAACTTTCAAGTTTTCTGTGAAGCGTACCTACAAGAAGAGCCAACTGTTGAGTTGTTCCGAGATTTGTTCCATCTAAACCGTCGCACTGAGTTTGTAGATGGACCCAATACTGAACTTGGCGGCGTCTCTATTCAGAAAAGAAAAGAGGTTGAATTTCCTCATGCCAAGCTGCACAGTCACCCCAAAGAGTGGAATCAAACTTGGTTCTATTGTAGAGACACCTCTCCTGAAGATGAGAACCCTCTGCCGGGTTACCGTGCCCACCGTGTAACACCCACGATGCGACTATATCTCCCACGTGTCGGACCACGACTTAGAGGCATAGCCGCATAGTATGCATGTCGCAAGAGGGGTAATCTTTACACATCCCATGTACTGAATAAGAAAGAGATAAAGAGTTGGCTTACAATCGCCACTTCACACAATACATAAATATAGCATTACATCATCCAGAATACAATCAAGGTCCGACTACGGAACAAAAATAAAGACAACCCCAAATGCAAAAGATCCCCGATCACCACGACTGGGCCTCACTACTGATCAACTTGGAATGAAACAACACAATGAACACAATCTTCATCGAGCTCCTCCTTGAGCTCGGTTGCATCACCTGCACGGTTATCATCGGCACCTGCAACTGTTTGAAGTAATATGTGAGTCACAGGGACCAAGCAATCTCACACCCGCGAGATCAAGACTATTTAAGCTTATGGGTAGGAAAGGGTAGTGAGGTGGAACTGCAACAAGCACTACCATATCTGGTGGCTAACTTACGCAGCGAGAAGAGAAGCAATGCACAGCCGTGAACTAGAAGTGATCAAGAAGTGATCCTGAAACTACTTATGTTCAAGCATAACACAAGAACCATGTTCACTTCCCGGACTCCGTCGGAAAGAGAACATCACGGCTACACATGCGGTTGATTCATTTTAATAAGTTAAGTGTCAAGTTTTCTACAACCGGACATTAACAAATTCCCATCTGTCCATAATCGCGGGCACGGCTTTCGAAACTTCATAACCCTACAGGGGTGTCCCAACTTAGCCCATCACAAGCTCTCACGGTCAACGAAGGATATTCCTTCTAGCGGGAAGACCCGATCAGTCTCGGAATCCCGGTTACAAGACATTTCGACAATGTTAAAACAAGACCAGCAAAGCCACCCGATGTGCCGACAAATCCCGATAGGAGTCGCACGCATCTCGTTCTTAGGGCAACACCGGATGAGACTAGCTACGAGTAAAACCAAACCTCAAGTTTCCCCGAGGTGGCCCCGCAGGCAGCTCGGTTCGGACCAACACTCAAAGGAGCACTGGCCCGAGGGGTTTAAAATAAGACCACCCTTGAGTCTGTAGAACCCAAGGGAAGGTATATGGTGGTAGGTAGGCAAATGGTAAAACCAAGGTCGGGCCTTGCTGGAGGAGTTTTATCCAAAGCGAACTGTCAAGGGGTTCCCATAACACCCAACCGCGTAAGGGACGCAAAATCAAGGAACATAACACCGGTATAACGGAAACTAGGGCGGCAAGAGTGGAATAAAACACCAGGCATAAGGCCGAGCCTTCCACCCTTTACTAAGTATATCGATGCATTAAAGTAAACAAGATATAATAATGATATCCCAACAATAATCATGTTCCAACAAGGAACAAACTCCATCTTCAGCTGCAACTAGCAACACTATAGGAGGGGATGAGCAAAGCGGTAACATAGACAAACAACGGTTTGCTGGGAAAGGTGGGTTAGAGGCTTGACATGGCAATATGGGAGGCATGATAAAGCAAGTGGTAGGTATTGCGGCATAGCAATAGAGCGAGCAACTAGCATGCAAAGATAGAAGTGATTTCGAGTGTATGATCATCTTGCTTGCAAAGTTCTCCGAGTTGACAAAAGCTTGATCCTCGTAAGCATACTCAACGGTTATACCCAAGGCAAGAACACAGGCAAAGGAAACCACAATCAACCATGATGCAATGCGCAAGCAACATGATGCAAAACATGGCATGATATGCAATATGTGATATGCAATGCATATGCGTGCTTCGGAAAGGAAAGATTGAACTAGGACTCAACTTGGCAAACCAAGTGCGCCGCTGGAAAGATGAGATGATTTCGGTCGAAATCGATATAAAGATCACCGGAATTGGATGCATGGTTTGCAAATGGCAAGCAAAACAAGAACGACACAATGATGCGATTAACAGCACAATGCCATCTAGAATGCAACAAGAAACTAAGCTACTGCACTCCAACATAGTAACAAAGCACATGGCAGCGATCTACTCAAGATGCTTGATAAAAAATGAACGGTGAGCTACGGCTAAAACACATGAGAGCAGGATTCAAACAAGCATGGCAAAAGAGCAAAATATATCAGCATCACAGACTTAGAGAAAATAACATGTCAGGAATTAACATCAGGAAGCAATGTTTAGAGCAAGATAACAATATGCTACAGGAACAAAACATAGCAATACAATGCATGGTATGAATCTACTCAAAGCATATAACAAAAGTCCCTTACTAACCATAAGACAAAAAGGATAAGAATATATGATGCCACCCATGTAAACATAGCAAGTTTCGTTAATAGATTCAGACTTGGCAGAAAACTGGACATGGCAAAAAACAGAATTATGTAGGCATGTTTGCGAGCTCGATGCACTCAACACAAGGCATTGCATGACAAACTAAGCATACTACCAGCAACAAGACATGATGAAGACGCTAACCATGGCAAGAAAAATCTCATAACATGCATGGATCGACTACCACAACCTTGGCAAAATTGATTAACATGTAAACAATCTGCCAGGAACATTTTATAGCAAACGTAGAGCAAGATTGAGTCATGCTAGGGTACTCCATAAATGCAAAAAGGGACATGGATGGATATAGCATAACCATATGTCCAAATCATCCTTACTGAACATACTCAAAAGAAGCATGGATCACTCTGTAGCAACATGAATACATGGCATAAAAATAACAGCAGGGAAAAGACTTAGTGAAATTCTAAGTCCCTGAAATCAGCAACATCACGAGAGCTACTTTGCATGCTTGTGCTAGTCACCACATTGATCACAAAAATACATGGCATACACCCCTGTAAAGATGGCATGGCATAGCCCAAAACACATGTAGAGCTCAAGTCCATATGCAGCACACAATAATCATGGCAAAAATGACAAAAGGTCAAGATCTGCTAAGTAATAGGAACTAACATTTTATGGCACTCTTGAAATAGTCATTAGGGCCTCAAGATGGACTCAAACAAGCATCATGCAATGGAACCAAATGAAGAGGACATCCAGATGAACATTTTGATATATTGCATGCACAAAACGGAGCTACGGATGCGGAGTTATGTCATAATGAAAAGTGCTCTAGGATGTAGAAAAAATGACTTAGAGACATTGCAAAGTCAACCTAGGGTTTCCAGATCCAGATCCGGGTGCGCACGGACTTCGAGGTTCGCCAGAGTGGTAGCGGTGGCCGGAGTAACTCGCCGAAGAAGGCAGGGGCGGCGCCGGCGAGGTAGATCCGGCTCGATCTCGCTGGATCCGGGTGCGGATACCTAGGGGCGGCACCGGGCGGCGAGTGTGGCAAGGCAGGGAGGTGGGCGCCGGAGTCGGCAGGGGCGGCGCGGCGGCCGGTGAAGAAGTGCGGCGGCGGTGCGGCGGAAGGAGGGGCGGCGCGGCAGGAGGAGAGGCGGCGCGAGGGACCCGGGCGGCGGCGGGCGAGGCGCAGGCCCGCGAGGGCCGGATCTGGTCTCATGGGCCAGCGGTGGTGGAGGCGACACGTGGCGGCGTCCCGTTGGTGCGGTGGCAGTGGAGGACGCGTCCGGCTGCGCCCGGACGTGTCTGGCGCGGAGGGAGAGGGAGGACTAGGGTTTCACCCGCGAATTTCGGAGGGGGAGGCCTATTTATAGATTCTGGGAGCTAGGAGAGTCCAAATGGAGTGCGGTTTTTGGACACGCGATCATGGTAGAACGACCGAGAGGATGGATGGGGTTTGGATGGGTTAATGGGCCACTTTGGAGGGGTGTTGGGCTGCAACACACATGAGGCCTTCACGGTTCCTCGGTTAACTATTGGAGTATCAAACGAACTCCAAATGGCACAAAACTTGACAGGCGGTCTACCGGTGGTGTACCAAGTCCGCTTGGCAAATATTGGTCCATTCCGAGAATGTTTAATACCCGCTCACGAAAAGAGACAAAAGGGGGCGCCGGAGGACATAGGAGTGTCGGATTGAGAAACGGACAATGGGGAAAATGCTCGGATGCATGAGACGAACACGTATGCAAATGCGATGCACATGATGACATGACATGAAATGCATTACATGCAAACAAATGACAAGGCAACAACAGTGAATAACTGGACACCTGGCGCAATGGTCTCGGGGCGTTACAACACTCCACCACTACGAGAGGATCTCGTCCCTAGATCTAGGATGTCACCGGAGGGAAAAGGAAGAGGAAGAGAAGAGGAAGAGGTAAAACTAAGTTGCTTCTTTGACAAAAGAGTGAAACCAAAGAACCTTGCAAGGTTGAGCAAATTGAAATAAAGAATACAACAAAGATGAACGAAGTTGAAAGCACTCCATTAGAAAAGAGAAACAATGAAGAACAAATTCGGACAGCACTCCGGTTGAAAAGAGATGCAAGACTTGATAAGGCGAAAAGAACCTGAGCAGAGGACACAACACTCCGGATAAAAGGATAAGCACGAAAAAAACACGATCCTCACAACTTGAGATGATGAGAGAAGAGAGAAACATCACAATGCCTCTGTAAGAAGAAAGAATATAGATCATTGAAATGAAAGGATGGAGAAGAAAAGGTCAACTTGTGCCACAAGTGAGCTTGAAGATCACCCTTCCAAGAAAGTTAAAACGGAGTTGTTGGAAAACCAACTACGATAAGGATAAGCTTGATATGGACTTATAGAAGACATCTCAAAATTATGAGGTGACAACTTGCCACTCATGGAAAAGATTTGATTGTGAGCTAGAAAAAGATAGAAATCTTATTCCACCGAGGTGATAAGGATAAGACTTGGATCATAGATAATCACCACAAAGAGCAACATTCCCAATGGAAGACTTTAGGTGAAATTTATACCAAGATAACTCCATGGAAGAAAGTGATGGGTTTAAATACCGCATTCTTGTGAATGAAGAATGATATATTACCACCTCAAAAGATAAGGGAGAACAATTGCACTCCGGATTGCAAGATGAAGAAAACTTGAAGTATAGCTTGGCGGATCATAGCTTCGAGAGATACCTTGAAGAACAATTGAAGAATGAAAAGAATCCTTGATGAACCACCATGTAGAGCCTCCATGAAGAACTCCGGTAATAAAAGAATGATCAAATGAAAGGAAAGAGAAGTTGAAAACACAAGGTGAAGACTTGCAATGTTTAGATGGATCTTCATGACGAGAAAACTGAGAGAGCTTGGAACTCGGGGAAAAGAAAAGATGAAACAATTGAAAACCGAGAACTTGATGAACCTCCGGAATAAGGAATTGAATTTACTCGATGAAACAAGAATAAGAATTACATTATTCTTATCCTTCACCAATTTAAATTGATGACAAGCAACGGATTTTGCATACTACTTATTCTCATAGAAAGGGTTCAGGAGAGATATAGAGCAACTTGAGAAGGTCTTCAACGATCCACCGATAGAATTTGGAAAGCACGAATGCATTGATATGATAAAAGAAGGAAGAAGAATCTTTGAATAACCACCGTAACAATTAAAATGACCGAAGAAAAGATAAAGGAACACCGGGAAGAATTATGAAATGAACGAAGATACCTGAGAGAATTTAGATGCAAGTGAATGAAGAGATCCCGAGCTGATTAGAGAATATTTGAATGATGCACCAGTAAGATTGGAGAACGAGAGCTGAAAGCTGAATGAATAATTATGTAATGATGGGCTCTGGAAAAACAAGCTAAAGGACTCCTGAAATGCTTCGGAAGGGTGAAAAGAATTCTCACAATCGAAAACAACTATTAGAGGATGGCATGAAGCTAGAACCACGAATCTTGAGAGAACGGGCCAAGATTTGAGAGGAACTCTTCTTCGGTCTTCAAATGTTGAGAATGACGATGAGAAGCACCACCATGAATTATTGAGGCACTCCGGAATAATGAAAAGCAAAGAGGTTGAGCCAACAATGAAAAAATTTGAAAGATCTTGGAGAAAGACATATGACTGATGATAATTCATTCTTACGTCAAACTTTAAAAGATTTGAGAATAGCTCCGGGAAAATTAGAAGAGTCAGGTAAGATCCTGGGAAAGACCTGTGGGTTAGGGCCCACTGAAAAGAAACACCATTGGACGATTTAAAAGAGAGATTGCACCGGTTGAATTAAATGGCTTGAATAAGGTAACACCCTCGAAAGAACTTGAACGGATCGAGAATGGAGACACAAATCTTCTGAGATAGCTTCAGCACTCCAGATACAAAATAGCAAGAGGTGGATGATTAAGAGGTGCACCAGCACGAGAAAACATTTGAAACAAGGAAAGGATATGATCAACAAAGCTTGACTTGAATCCACCGGAGAAGAAAAGAGAACAAAGAATGATAAACTTGTAGAACATCTTCATGAGAATCACCAGATAAGAATATTGACGGAAAGGAATGGAGAGACTGCACATCAATAGGATGGATACTTGATTAAGAAATCCGAGTCCTTGAAGAAAAAGGGGTGGCTGGCCGGGAAAACAAAGGCAACTTGGGGATAGATGAAATGAACAACATTGCGATAAACCGAGAGTTGATCTTGCGGATGTTGAAATGATTGAATCCACTTGAAGAGAAACACACCGGTTGAAAAGGATTGACATGACAATCTCGATTATCATGAAGGATTGGTATTCACATAGGAGTATGAGAACACTGCTTAGGAAAAATATGGAATCAACACTTGACTTCGAAGCAACTCGAATACCACAACAAAAACAAAACAAGGATTGACTTGCAGAATAAGCCGGAAACAAACATATGATAGATCCCATATCTTATCATGTGTCTGTTGGAAAGATATCCTACGAGATACTTGAATTCCCACTTATAAACTCCCGAAACTATCTGGTTATGCAATCAGGTGTTGGGGATACAGGGGAAGCATAATATCTCACCCAGAACTAGGAAATCCTACATCCAGCTGTATCCATCCTTCAACACATAACCAAGAAACCTTCGGAAATCATTTACCTCAACCTTCGAAAAGCATCCGTTATACAAGTTATGGCAATACTCCCAAACTCCCGCCCCAGTACTGGGTGGCGTCGAGGTTATCTCACCAACAACTGCATAAAAGAGATTTTCGATGTCGGAGAAACTCAGGTATTCCAGAACTGCAACGATAAAATTGTGATGACAACACCTCGGAGCTCAACTCCCCTGGACACTGCCACAACCCCTAAATGTCAGGAGGCACCAAGAACAATGTTCTCGTCACAAAACCATCGGAACGATTCTAAGATACCCGCGTGATCCTAAATTTTTTTAGTGAAATTTCAGGAGAGAAGGGTCAAAACTCTACATCAGGAGGCCTCACCAGAGCGACGAAGGGACTGAGGAGTAAAAAGAATCCTACTCTCCGATATATATATAATCCTATAAGACTCAAAACATTTTTCTAGACTCAACAATGTCAACGACTCGATCAAGCAGGGGGCTCCTAAGTCAGGGAAGGCTCTGATACCAACTTGTAACACCCACGATGCAGCTATATCTCCCACGTGTCGGAGCACGACTTAGAGGCATAGCCGCATAGTAGGCATGTCGCAAGAGGGGTAATCTTTACACATCTCATGTACTGAATAAGAAAGAGATAAAGAGTTGGCTTACAATCGCCACTTCACACAATACATAAATATAGCATTACATCATCCAGAATACAATCAAGGTCCGACTACGGAATCAAAATAAAGACAACCCCACATGCAAAAGATCCCCGATCGCCCCGAATGGGCCTCACTACTAATCAACTTGGAATGAAACAACACAACGAACACGATCTTCGGCACGGTTATCATCGGCACCTGCAACTATTTGAAGTAATCTGTGAGTCACGGGGACTCAGCAATCTCACACCCGCGAGATCAAGACTATTTAAGCTTATGGGTAGGAAAGGGTAGTGAGTTGGAACTGCAACAAGCACTACCATATATGGTGGCTAACTTACACAAATGAGAGCGAGAAGAGAAGCAATGCACGGTCGTGAACTAGAAGTGATCAAGAAGTGATCCTGAAACTACTTACGTTCAAGCATAACACAAGAACCGTGTTCACTTCCCGGACAACGCCGGAAAGAGACCATCACGGCTACACACGCGGTTGATTCATTTTAATTAAGTTAAGTGTCAAGTTTTCTACAACTAGACATTAACAAATTCCCATCTACCCATAACCGCGGGCACGGCTTTCGAAAGTTCATAACCCTGCAGGGTGTCCCAACTTAGCCCATCACAAGCTCTCACGGTCAACGAAGGACATTCCTTCTAGTGGGAAGACCCGACCAGTCTCGGAATCCCGGTTACAAGACATTTCAACAATGGTAAAACAAGACCAGCAAAGCCACCCGATGTGCCGACAAATCCCGATAGGAGTCGCACGTATCTCGTTCTTAGGGCAACACCGGATGAGACTAGCTACGAGTAAAACCAAACCTCAAGTTTCCACGAGGTGGCCCCGCAGGCAGCTCAGTTCAGACCAACACTCAGAGGAGCACTGGCCCAGGGGGGTTTAAAATAAGATGACCCTTGAGTCTAAAGAACCCAAGGGAAGGTATATGGTGGTAGGTAGGCAAATGGTAAAACCAAGGTCGGGCCTTGCTGGAGGAGTTTTATTCAAAGCGAACTGTCAAGGGGTTCCCGTAACGCCCAACCGCGTAAGGAACGCAAAATCAAGGAACATAACACCGGTATAACGGAAACTAGGGCGGCAAGAGTGGAACAAAACACCAGGCATAAGGCCGAGCCTTCCACCCTTTACCAAGTATATAGATGCATTAAAGTAAACAAGATATAATAATGATATACCAACAATAATCATGTTCCAACAAGGAACAATCTCCATCTTCACCTGCAACTAGCAAGCTATAATAGGGGACGAGCACAGCAGTAACATAGCCAAACAACAGTTTGATGGGAAAGGTGGGTTAGAGGCTTGACATGGCAATATGGGAGGCATGATAAAGCAAGTGGTAGGTATTGCGGCATAGCAATAGAGCGAGCAACTAGCAAGCAAAGATAGAAGTGATTTTGAGGGTATGATCATCTTGCCTGCAAAGTTCTCCGAGTTGACGAAAGCTTGATCCTCGTAAGCGTACTCAACGGGTTCCTCGATCACGAACTCGTCTCCTGGCTCTACCCAAGGCAAGAACACAAGCAAAGGAAACTACAATCAACCACGGTGCAATGTGCAAGCAACATGATGCAAAACATGGCATGATATGCGAGATGTGATATGCAATGCATATGCGTGCTTCGGAAAGGAAAGATTGAACCAGGCCTCAACTTGGCAAACCAAGTATGCCTCTGGAAAGATGAGATGATTTTGGTCGAAATCGATATAAAGATCACTGGAATCGGATGCACGGTTTGCAAATGGCAAGCAAAACAAGAACGACACAATTCTACGATTAACAGCACGATGCCATCTAGAATGCAACAAGAAACTAAGCTACTGCACTCCAACATAGCAACAAAGAACACGGCAGTGATCTACTCAACATGCTTGACAAAAAATGAACAATGAGCTATGGCTAAAACACAAAAGAGAAGGATTCAAACAAGCATGGCAAAAGAGCAAAAGATATCAGCATCACAGACTTGGAGAAAATAACATGTCAGGAATTAACATCAGGAAGCAATGTTTAGAGCAAGATTACAACATGCTACATGAGCAGAACATAGCAATACAAGGCATGGCATGAATCTACTCAAAGCATATAACAAAAGTCCCTTACTGACCATAAGCCAAAAAGGATCAAAAGGTATGATGGCACCCATGTAAACGTAGCAAGTTTCTTAACAGATTCAGACTTGGCAGAAAACTGGACATGACAAAAAACAGAATTATGTAGGCATGTTTGTGAGCTCGATGCACTCAACAAAAGGAATTGCATGACAAACTAAGCATACTATCAGCAAGAATACATGATCAAGAAGCTAACCATGGCAAGAACAATCTCATAACATGCATGGATCAACTACAACAACCTTGGCAAAATTGATTAACACGTAAACAATCTGCTAGGAACATTTTATAAAAAAAGTAGAGCAAAATTGAGTCATGCTAGGGTACTCCATAAATGCAAACAGGGACATGGATGGATAGAGAATAACCATATGTCCAAATCATCCTTACTGAACATACTCAAAAGAAGCATGGATCACTCTATAGCAACATGAATACATGGCATAAAAATAACAGCAGGGAAAAGACATCACGAGAGCTACTTTGCATGCTTGTGCTAGTTACCACATTGATCACAAAAATACATGGCATACACCCCTGTAAAGATGGCATGGCATAGCCAACAACACATGTAGAGCTCAAGTCCATATGCAGCACACAATAATCATGGCAAAAATGACAAAAGCTCAAGATCTGCAAGTAACAGGAACTAACATTTTATAGCACTCTTGAAACAGTCATTAGGGCATCAAGATGGACTCAAACAAGCATGATGCAATGGAACAAATGGAAGAGGACATCCAGATGAACATTTTGATATATTGCACGCACAAAACAGAGCTACAGATGTGGAGTTATGGCATGATGAAAAGTGCTCCAGGATGTAGAAAAAATGACTTAGAGATATTGCAAAGTCAACCTAGGGTTTCCAGATCCAAATCCGGGCGCGCGCGGACTTCGAGGTTTGCTGGAGTGGTCGCGGTGGCCGGAGTAACTCGCCAGAGAAGGCAGGGGCGGCGAGGTAGATCCGGCCGGATCTCGCCGGATCTGGGTGCGGATGCCTAGGGGCGGCGCCGGGCGGTGAGTGTGGCGAGACGGGGCGGCGGGCACCAGAGTCGGCAGGGGCGGCGCGGCGGCCGGCGAGGAAGTGCGGCGGTGGCACGGCGGGAGGAGAGGCGGCGCGAGGAACCCAGGCGGCGGCGGGCGAGGCGCGGGCCCGCGGGGGCTGGATCTGGGCTCATGGGCCGGCGGCGGTGGCGGCGACACGTGGTGGCGTCCCGTTGGTGTAGTGGCGGTGGCGGACGTGTCCGGCACGGAGGGAGAGGGAGGACTAGGGTTTCACCCACGAATTTCGGAGGGGGAGGCCTATTTATAGATTCTGGGAGCTAGGAGAGTCCAAATGGAGTGCGATTTTCGGCCACACGATCGTGATCGAATGACCGAGAGGATGAAGGGGGTTTGGATGGGTTAATGGGCCACTTTGGAGGGGTGTTGGGCTGCAACACACACGAGGCCTTCATGGTTCCTTGGTTAACCGTTGGAGTATCAAATGAACTCCAAATGGCACGAAACTTGACAGGCGGTCTACCGGTGGTGTACCAAGGCCGCTTGGCAAATCTCGGTCCATTTCGAGAATGTTTAATACCCGCTCGTGAAAAGAGAGAAAAGGGGGCGCCGGAGGACGTAGGAGTGTTGGATTGAGAAACTTACAACGGGGAAAAATGCTCGGATGCATGAGACGAACACGTATGCAAATGCGATGCACATGATGACATGATATGAAATGCATTACACGCAAACAAATGACAAGGCAAAAACAGCGAATAACTGGAAGACACCTGGCGCAACGGTCTCGGGGCGTTAAACAACAACGAATAACTGGAAGACACCAGGAACGGGCCTCGTACGCACCTCAACTTGCCAAGCTGAGAGCCTTCTTAGCCAACGGTTTAATAGGCGTGGACTTCGTCCATTGATGGATATCCTGGAGCATATTGTTGTTAAGTCACCGCTCCGGTTTAATGTGTGAGTATACTAGTGACGTAGAAGACTCCCAACGGCATATCAATATTCAGCTAACAGATGAAGAAGTCACTGAATCTGTTAAGAAAATGTTGAATGAATCGGAAGCTGTCTGCCGCCAAACCGGACTAAACCCCTTTTACATGCAAAACAAACCGCCTACTGTAAGTACTGTTCTTCCGCTTTACACTTGATATCTTTGGACTGTGCAATCTTTGAATACCCTTTGCTTATTTTTAAATAGGGTGATGATTCGTTCTGGAAAAAGAAACTTGAAGAGAAAGCAACGAAGCCTTCTCGTCCTAAGATGAAAGCCGCCAAGAAAAACGCAAAGAGGAAGGCACCTGAACGCATCGGTTTAGAACTGGATGACGACCTGGATGAGCCGGACGCAGAGGTATAACTTGATTCACTTGGTTCACTTTTCATGCATCTCATTGACAATGATACTTATCAGGAGGACGTTGAGGGCAGCCAAGCTGACGATGCAGAGGTAATTATCCTTTCCTCTGGTTCAGACTCTCTGCCAACACAAAAAATCTGTCAAGCACTCTTGAAAGTAAGCTTTTCTCACCCTCTTCCTCACTTGGACCCAACATTTATTTTGAAGAAGAAGCAGCACGAGGCTCGCCGCACAACCCGGCACTGCGGCCAAAAGGTCACTTCGACCGGTTTATCGGACACCCCGGTTCGAAAACGCCAATCTGAGGTCTCACCCACTTTTGACACTTCTTATCCCAAGGCAGGTATTTCCGACAACCTCTTAATCCATCCGATTTGAATTATCAGGTGACACCTCCTTCATCCTCTCGCGAGTCAACAACGACCCAACTCCCTCCTCTCAAAACCATGGCTGGGTAAGTATTTCAACTCAATCTTTTGATGTTTCACACTTTATATGCTATGCTAACCTTTGCATATTGTTTTGTTTAGCGCCAAAGCTAGACCTAGTAAAAAGGCTCGGGTGAATAATCCACCCGAAGACCATGTGGTTATTGAACCGGAGCAAACTGCAGGACCGAAGGGTCCAAATACTGAAGCTACATTTGATGAACCACCCCCTCAAGATCATAATGCTGATGAACAAGCAGAAGTTGATACTGCTGTGCCATATGATGAACTGGCGAATCCAATCCGGACTGATGACAGACCTTCTAGTCCAGTGAAAACTACTGACATTCCATCAACTCCAGAAAAGGCTGCTGGAGACAAAGAAGATGAGGTTATCATTACTGGTATTGGCCACTCCTCTCCTGGCCAACCTGTTGTGTTGGCGAAACATAGTGCCAAAGAAGAATGTGCTTCCATGGAGAAAGGCAAATGGAGCACCGATTTATCAAGCTATGCCCACTTCAGTGCTCAAGAACTCCACTCTGGCTTCCTAAACCGTCTGCACTCAAATCGTGATTATGAAGCCGGTTTGGTGAATCTAATGAAGGTGCGCTATGAGGTACTGACATAACTTTTCCTTTCTCAAGTCCAATTGTAAATGCCAACTCTAGTAGCCCCTAAGGGCCGGTTTATGATAGCAATCATAAATCGAGACTTTGTAATATCTCAGCCCTTGCATGCTTATCGTCCATGTGTCAGGTGATCCTTTGAAATAAACTGGTACTTTGTCATTGTATTCCTGTAGTTTTCATCTGTGTAGCCCCCAAGGGCCGATTTATCTTTCCAAGGTGAACCGGGATTTTAACCAATGCTCCAATTTGAACAAATGTACATTAGCTCCAAAGTGTCAAGGATAATGCTTGCATTGTACTTGAGACTTGCAATTTTTTTGGATGATAGAGCAAATAGGCATTAGCCCCCAAGTACAAAGTGTATAACTTATTATATGCTTGGTACTTCAAGTATACATAGCCCATTGATGATATATCTTGCCTTTGTAGGCCGAGCTGAGTAAGAAGGATGCTCAAACCGCTGACCTTCAGGAGAACATTAAATCTCAGCAAGCGGAGGCTTCCAAGGCCAAGGAAGAGTTGACAAATGCCTTAGCAGCCATGGAGAAGCTGAAAGAAACCTTTAACAAAGAGCGTGCAGACTGGGAAACAGAGAAGGCCGGTTTAACAAAGAAGCCCAAAGACGCAGAAGCAGCCCTGAAACCGGTGGTTGAAGAACTAACCAGTTTAAAATGGTAGATTAACGCCATGACCTCTGCTGTATTTGGTGAGTATCCTCGTATGAAGTTTTTCCAATTCATAATGTCTTATCAATGGCCGGTTTACTGATGGTTTACCATGACAAGGACCCGCATCACTCATCTAGGTGCCGACATGCGGATGAAGCTTAAAGCGGCCTATACTTTGATAGAACAGCTGTATTCTAGATCTCAGCGAGCCATCTGCACTGCAGCTTATAACAATCCTCCTCCAACGCTGATAAAAGAAACCGTCGAAAAGCTGGCCATGCTGCCTGCCCGGTTGGATGAACTGAAGAGATCAGCCGCAAGGACAGGTGCACTGATCGCGCTAATCCGGGCCAAGGCATGGATTCCAGATCTTGAACCGGCAGATATCGGCCAAGGCTACCCCAGCGTGAAGGAACATGGCACAAATTTCAACAACGATGATCTCCGAAGGCTGACAAAGGAAATGCGGCCTATAGCGAGCATATTGGCGGATGATACAGATCTATCTCATTATCAACCGGTTTATGATGTTGAAGGGAAAGGACATCCCGCGCCGATTCATAATGTAGAAGATCTTGTTCCACCAATCCGTAAGCACACTTACGCTCCTGACCTTGACCCTTCCAACCTTATTCATGAAGAAGCCGTTTTTCAAGCCTTAACTAGAATCGATTGGTCAATGATTGATTTCCAGTGACTGGGTAGGGATGAAGAGAATGCGACCGCTCAAGATGACCCTCAATCTTCAAGCCGTCCAGCTGAGGAGTCATAAACCGGAGGGCGGTTTATCAGTTGCATTATGTTACTCTTATTAAAACAATTATTCACTTTGGTTTGTTTAAAGTGTGTTGTAATAGGACAGCGTGAACACTTTATCTGTCATGCCATCGAGCATGTTTGTTTCGCTTGATACTGAGAACTTGCCATGCCTTTGGGGTCTATTATATGCATAGTCCATTATGGCTTTTATGTAACTTGTTCCTGCATATAAGAACTTGAAAGTGTTCTAGTGGCTTACCACTGGACGGGTCATGATGCCCAAAAAATATATACATAACTTGGATGGATAACCAAGATTGTAATAACCATATATAAAATAGATGATACCTGTGATATATTTTGTTGGCTAACAAACTGTTGGTATAGTAAGGGTGAAAACACCAATCTGGAGTATTGATGACTCCTTTCCCTCTTGCCGGTTCATAGAAAAACCATACCGGATTACGATAACCGCCGGTTTGTTCGTATGACGCTGGTGACATCTAGTCAAAACCAGACTAGAGCAACTTACTGCCAGTTTAGAACTGATCATGTACTGACAACTGAGCGTTGAAAGCCATGCCGGGTTGTGATGAACACCGGTTTATCAGAAAATATTCATAAATCCCTTATCAAAAGATTTTAAAACAACAAATACAAAAGAAATATGCAAGGCTTTTCATGGGCTGCCAGGCCGCTGAGTTAAACCATTTTTCAAAGCCTTTTAAGATGGACCTCAATCTTTAAGCAATCACCGTTTTAACTTTGACAAGTTCAGGGTTTATGAGATTGACTTGTTAAACGTTCGATGAGTCCTACCAAGTTTTTCTGGATGGAGTGGCTTACTTAAAAAAGGCAGGATAACCCGGGGTTTTAGGTGAATACACCTGGCTTCCAAGCCTGGCTTGATAGCCTATTACAAGGGTGCAAGCTCGTTGTTCTTGAGAAGCAAGGAGCCCCCAAGTAATACTTGAGCTATGCTCAGTGGTTACCTATGTTTGAGTTATGCTTTATGCAACAGACTCTCTTTGGTTCCACATAATTTCCTTTTGGCTTTAAGCCTATCAAAAGGTGTAGCTATGGTGTAAAGACAACCAAGCCCCCTAGTGATTTCCCTTTTTGGTTTCAAACCGATCAAGAGGTGTAGCTATGGTTCGAATACGACCAAGCCCCCTAGTGATTTCCTTTATATCCGTGTGGCTTTGTAGGCCGAGTTAATAGAACTCCGCTTTGTAAGTAGAAGCCCCCATGGAACCACACATGATGTAAAAAAGAACAGAGACCCCGCGTTAGCTGAGGCTCCGGTTTATTATATAATATATATACATTGTCATAAGTATGTACATAAGAAGAGCCTGTGGCTCAAGTATAGTAAGGCCGAAGAAGAGCTATATTCCAAGGCCGCTTGGTCTCCTCCTCCGATTTACGTGAGTCTTTGTGCTCTCGAACATCGATAAGGTAGTATGACCCGTTGTGCAGGTTTTTGCTGACCACAAAAGGTCCTTCCCAAGGTGGGGATAACTTGTGCATATCAGTTTGATCCTGGATGAGCCGGAGCACCAGATCGCCTTCTTGAAAAGTTCTGGTCTTAAACCGGCGGCTGTGATAACGTCGGAGATCTTGTTGGTAAATCACTGACTGCGCTGCTGCGAGATCACGCTCCTCATCTAATAGGTCCAGTGAGTCTTGACGTGCTTTCTCATTTTCAGCTTCAACGTAAGCCGCCACACGGGGTGAGTCATGACGGATGTCACTAGGGAGAACCGCCTCTGCTCCGTAAACCATGAAGAAAGGCGTGTAACCCGTAGATCTGTTTGGTGTGGTGTTGATACTCCATAGTATGGAAGGTAACTCCTCCACCCAACAACCCAGTGTCCGCTTTAAAGGAACCAGAAGCCGGGGTTTAATACCTCTCAAAATTTCTTGATTTGCCCTCTCTGCTTGACCATTAGACTGGGGGTGAGCCACTGACGCTACATCAAGCTAGATGTGCTCACGTTGACAAAATTCCTCCATACCACCCTTGGATAGATTAGTACCGTTAGCAGTTATAATGCTATGTGGAAAACCAAACCGGAATATCACCTTTTTGATGAATTGAACCGCCGTGGCTGCATCACACATACTGACTGGCTATGCCTCTACCCACTTGGTAAACTTGTCAACTGCCACCAACAGGTGGGTATTTTTGTCCTTGGACCTCTTAAAGGGTCCAATCATATCTAGTCCCCAAGTTGCAAATGGCCAAGTGATTGGAATCATTCTCAACTCCTGAGCCAGAACATGAGCGCGGTGTGCAAATTTCTGACAACCATCACACCTTTTTACTAAATCCTCAGCATCAGCGTGAGCCGCCAACCAGTAGAAGCCGTGCCAAAAAGCCTTATCCACCAAGGACTTTGAATCGGTGTGGTGACCACAATCTCCTTCATGGATTTCTCACAAAATCTCACAACCCTCTTGAGGAGACACACAACACTGAATTGCTCCTATGATGCTGTAACAATGTAACTCCCCGTTGATAATGGTCATTGACTTGGATAGCCGGATTATCTGCCGGGCCAAGGTTTCATCCTACGGTAACTCGCCCCGGTTCATGTAAGCCAGGTATGGGACAGTCCAATCTGGTATAACATGCAAAACCTCCACCAACTGGGCCTCCAGGTCAGGAATAGCCAACTCCTCCTCTGTGGGTATCTTGACCGACGAATTATGAAGTACGTCGAGGAAGACATTAGGTGGCACCGGTTTACGCTGAGAGCCTAAATGACTTAAAGCGTCCACCGCTTCATTCTTTCGCCGGTCTATATGGTCAACTTAATAACCTTTGAAATGACCAGCCACTATGCCCACCTCCCGTCGATATGCAGCCATGAGTGGATCCTTAGAATCCTAAGTGCCAGATAACTGCTGAGCCACCAGGTCCGAGTCACTGAAGCACTTAACCCAACTTAAGTTCATTTCCTTAGCCATCCGCAGACCATGGAGTAAGGCCTCATACTCAGCTGCATTGTTAGTACAAGGGAGCATTAAGTGGAGAACATAACAAAACTTGTCACCTCGTGGGGAAGTTAACATGACTCCAGCCCCTGAGCCCTCCAATTGCCTGGACCCATCAAAGTGAATAGTCCAATAAGTGTTGTCTGGCTTTTCCTCGGGTGCCTGCAACTCTTGTCCAATCATTGATTAAGTCCACGAGTGCTTGAGATTTGATCGCTGTGCGTGGTGTATATTTGAGCCCGTGAGGTCCAAGCTCAATAGCCCACTTGGCAATCCGGCTAGTCGCCTCTCTGTTTTGGATGATATCTCCCAGAGGGGATGAACTAACCACTGTGATAGGATGACCATGAAAATAATGTTTAAGCTTCCGGCTTGCCATGAAAACTCCGTACACCAACTTCTGCCAATGTGGTTACCTCTGCTTTACTCCATACCTCTGCTTTACTCTAAGACTTGAGCTAAAGCAACTCTAAAGATGTGAACACAACAATGCTTTATGTAAAAGTGGTAACCCCACTTGAGCTTAAACGATGAGTATGACCTATGATCAAGTGTTCTCACTTGACTCCTAAGTCAATATACTCATATATAGATGACCTTGTCATCGCAAATTACTTGATAGATGCTAGAATTGGTTGTGCATGCCTTGTCACATATTTCATTTGCCATCTTATTGTGTGAGCATGCTGGTTGCATATTTTACTCATTCGAGGACATCCACTTGTTGTTTTGATTGTTTGGTTTTATTTCCTTTTGCCAAGTGGATGGACAAGAATGCCTAAGAACCTCCTCTAGCTATCTATGCTTTTCTCGTCTCAAACTCGATTCATGCTACATCACAAAATTTGATCAAGTCAGATTCGAACCACTCTATGTGAGGAGCGCTCGGAGTCCCCAATTCGTCATAGACTTAAACTTCCAAAACCTCTTTATGATTCTCGGTCTGACCGATACCCTACTTTCGGTCCTACCAAGATCATTAAGTTGATCTAGGTTTTCGATCTCGGTGCAACCGATTTGAACCATTCGGTCACATCGAGTTGCAACAACTGTATACAGTTTTGCATCTCGGTGCCACCGAGTTGTTCCACTCGGTCACACCGACAGGGTCGGGCTATATATAGTCACGGGCAAAATTTTGGAAATTTCTCCGAACCCCTTCGCCCGCGCGATAGCCTGCTCTGCCAACTTGGTCTCTGGATCGTCTCCTCGCCGCCAGCCGCCTCCAGTCGCTGGTCTCCGTCGCCGTCAACGGAAATTCAACCCCGCCGTTGCCGCCGTAGCGAGTCTCCGCCGAACTAGGGTATAGACTCGATCTTTGTGCTATTCCCCAATCCGATTCTTAGCACATTGTGATCATCATGATTCTTGCCACGTTTGTTAAACTTCTATCCAGTCAATGAACTCGTAGATTAGGTTTAATTCGAAAATTTTAGGGTTAGGTTTCCGCCGAAACCATCTCGGACCCACCGAGTTGAAAAACTCGGTCCCACCGATTTGGCTTATGCCATTGCACAAGTGAGACTAGGTCTGACCAAGAATTACTTATCAGTGTGACCGATTTTGGAACTCTGTGAAACCCTAGCAGTCTTGGTGCCACCGAACTGTGACTCGGTCTGACCGAGTTCACTAGTTTAGGTGCCAAAACTGCTTCGGTATCACCGAGTTTAGAAATCGGTAGATCCGAGATGCTTTCAGTGGGAAACTAAAACTAAGTTTTTGAATTATTCTTTTGCAAAAATCTCTGCATTTTGTGATGCTTATCCACTCTATCTCATCTATAACCTATTCACAGGGTCAGCAGTCAGAGTTTGCATCATGTCAGACCAAAGTGATAGCCAGAACTTGTCAGAGCAGCAAGTGCAGATGAGTGAGGGCACTAGTCCCTCAAGTTCCTCAGATGATGGCAGCAGAAGTACTCCTAGCAATCTGCCAAAAGCTGCCACCAGACAGAGGAAGAAGAGAACCTCAGAATCAGAGGATGAGGATTATGTGGCAGAAGAGGAAGCAACTTCAAAGAGAGTAGTGCTTGAGAAGGAACATGGCTCAGCTCAAGGCACAAAGCCAGGGATGAAAATCAAAAGGCCAGCAGGCAGGCAGCCTATGTCAAAGGCCAGAGCTTCAACTGAGAAACCCACTCCCATAGAGCCAGTTGCTGCTAAAGGCAAGAAAAGGAAGGAAAGGGTCAAGAAGACCATAGCCAAAGTGCTTGGAAAGGCTTCCATCATGGAAGATGAGGATGAAGAAGAAGAGGTTGCTGCACCAGCACCTAAGGCACCCAAGCTGATGGGTGATGCCATAAGATCAGGGTCAACTGCTTCTAAGGCCAAGCCAGCTCCAAAGCCAAAGCCAAAGAGGAATACAAGGAGCATACCTGCAGCTGAAAAGAACAAGGCCCTAGTGCCTGACATTGCTGAAGAAGAAGAAGATCAAGTGCTCAGAAAGCTCAAGCCCAAGATCCCAGACCATAGTGATGCTCATCATGTGGCTGAGGACATGAAGCCCAGGAGAGATTCAGGGCTCAAGAAGTGGAGAGAAGCAGATCCGTATGCTTCAAGGAGAAGGACTGCTGTTGACTACATGTTCCACACTAAGGAACATCAGGACTTTTATGAGACAGTGCTACTTGATAAGAAGCCCATAGTTTGTGATATGAGATGGGTCGACTGGGAATACATCAAGGACAACGAAGAGCACTACCCTAGAGTGCAGGACAGCTTCAAGGCATGTGGAGTAGAGGACTTTGTTGGGCAGAAGCTCACAAAGTGGAACGAGGAACTCATCATGCAGTTCTACTCCACAGCACATTTTTATTCAGATGGCAGAATTGTATGGATGTCTGAGGGTACGAGGTACCAATCTATAGTTGCTGAGTGGGCACAGCTCATCAATGCCCCTGAAGAGCATCAGGATGACTTGGATATCTATGCCAAGAAGAAGATGGATCATAACTCAATGTCAAACATGTACAAGGAGATCCCAAATGAAGCACTTGATACTTTCAAGTTTGGCTCAGTGCATTATCTTCTGTCAGGTCTGCCTACAATCAATTGGATTTTGAGGCACACCTTGTTGCCCAAGTCAGGTGATCACAAGATGATCAGAGGCCATGCAATCAACTTGCTTCATATCTTTGATGTGCCACAAAAATTCAAAGTCATGAGCCTCATCGTAGAAACAATCAAGAGGACTGCAGCAGACCAGAAGAGGAGCTGTGGATATGCCCCTCAGATCCAGGAGCTGATCAACTCCAAGATGGGCACAGGCATATACCTTTTTGATAAGGAACATCTGCCCATTCATCCAGATTTTGAAGATAATCAGGTTGTCATGCATGAGAATGAACCATCGTCCGTTCAAGCACAAGCCAAGAAGGAGAAGGCAAGGAAGGAGAAAGCTGCCAAGATGCCAACTCAAGAGGAGGCATCTGAATATTTCTTGAAAACCAAACAAGAGCAGCTTGGTTACCTGATTGCATCCACCCTGCGGATTGAGAAAGGACTAGCCACCCTAACTCAGAACCAGGCAAGCCTAGAGAGGATCGTAGAACAAAAGTTCTATGACTTGGATATCAAGGTAACATAGATTCAGACTGCAGTGGAGCAGCTCCAAGATGACATGCAGGAGAGGAAAGGGAAGACTACAACTGATGCCTTTGCCAGAGTGCCACGAGGTCCGAGGTCGTCTGCAGTGCCAGTTCCTGACACAAGAGCAACCGCCTCAACTCCAGCCGTAGCACTAGCCCAACCTGCTCCAGCATCTACCTCAGCTCCAACTCCAGCATCTACTTCAGCGTCTACGGAAGCCTTCGTCCTTGGAGTGATCCGGACTCCACCACCACCTGAAGATCAAGACTGAGTGTCGACTTAGCACTATGCATTTTCTAGGAACTTTTTGGCAACTTGTTGCCAAAGGGGGATAAAATGTATAGATCATAGGCTTCGAGAGAGAGTGTTGCTTTTATTCTCTCTTGTTTTATTTGGTGGTTTTTCGAACTTTGTTTGCTTTTGCGTGAGATACTATGTCATTGCTCGTGAGACATTGATGATCATGTGTTTGATCATAAGCTACACTTAATGTTTGCTTAATATTATCATCTTATCTATCTTATGTGATCATTCACTATTCTTGGTGATGAGTGCATGTATTTCATTCTTATCATTTTAAGCGCTCCACCAAGATGTATGTGACATGGAAGAGTAACCCATGACTCTAACTCTTTGTGCATTTGCAGTCCAAAGCAAATTTTAAATATGCACAAATTTAGGGGGAGCTCTTACTTGTCACGTACTTCTCAAAGCAACGATATATTTCATGCTTATTATCATTTGTCGAAGCTTTGATCTATATGTTGTCATCAATTACCAAAAAGGGGGAGATTGAAAGTGCAACTATCCCTAGGTGGTTTTGGTAATTCATAACAACATATAGCTCATTGAGCTAATGCTATTCCAAGATGACTATTTCAGGAAAGCTCAATGATTGGCATGGCATGGATGTGAAAGTGGAACCCTCAAAATGCTAAGGACAAAGGATTGGCTCAAGCTCAAAAGCTCAAGACTCTTCATTTTATATTTTAGTGATCCAAGATCACATTGAGTCTTTAGGAAAAGCCAATACTATCAAGGAGGGATGAGGTGTTGCTTAATGAGCCTTTTGCTTCATGTGCTTAGTGATATGCTCCAAAACCCTCAACTACTTTCCCATATCCACATATGACCTAAACCCTAAGCCAAACTCGGTCCTACCGATTCTTGCTATCCGGCGCCACCGAGTTTCACTTGTCATAAGCCACTGCCAAACCCTAGCAATTCGGTTTTACAGATAGGGATCTCGGTCTCACCGAGATGGGATTGCAAACTCTCTGTTTCCCTTTCATAACTTTTCGGTCTCACCGAAAGAGCGAATCGGTCCCACCGAGATTGCAATGTAAACTTTTGTTTCCCTTTTGTAACTTTTCGGTCTCACCGAAAGAGCAAATCGGTCCCACCGAGTTTGCCTGACCAACTCTCTGGTTAGCTTATTACCAAACTCGGTCTCACCGAGTTTGTGTAATTGGTCTCACCGAGATTACGTTATGCCCAAACCCTAACCATATCGGTCCTACCGAGTTGCATGTCAGTCCCACCGAAAATCTCTAACGGTCACTAGGTTTACCTTTTCGGTCCGACCGAGTTTGTTGATTCGGTCCCACCGAGATTGGAAAACTGTGTGTAACGGTTGGATTTTGTGTGGAGGCTATATATACCCCTCCACCTCCTCTTCATTCGTGGAGAGAGCCATCCGAACACATACACAATTCTAACTCATATGTTCTGAGAGAGAACCACCTACTCATGTGTTGAGACCAAGATATTCCATTCCTACCATATGAATCTTGATCTCTAGCCTTCCCCAAGTTGCTTTCCACTCAAATCTTCTTTCTACAAAATCCAAATCCTATGAGAGAGAGTTGAGTGTTGGGGAGACTATCATTTGAAGCACAAGAGCAAGGAGTTCATCATCAACACACCATTTGTTACTTCTTGGAGAGTGGTGTCTCCTAGATTGGCTAGGTGTCACTTGGGAGCCTCCGACAAGATTGTGGAGTTAAACCAAGGAGTTTGTAAGGGCAAGGAGATCGCCTACTTCATGAAGATCTACCGCTAGTGAGGCAAGTCCTTCATGGGTGATGGCCATGGTGGGATAGACAAGGTTGCTACTTCGTGGACCCTTCGTGGGTGGTTGCTTCTTCGTGGACCCTTCGTGGGTGGAGCCCTCCATGGACTTGCGCAACCGTTACCCTTCGTGGGTGGAGTCCTCAATGGACTCGCACAACCATTACCCTTCGTGGGTTGAAGTCTCCATCAACGTGGATGTAGGATAGCACCACCTATCTGAACCACGGGAAAAACATCCGTGTCTCCAATTGCGTTTGAATTCTCCAAACCCTTCCCTTTACATTCTTGCAAGTTGCATGCTTTACTTTCCGCTGCCAATATACTATTTGCATGCTTGCTTGAATTGTGTGATGATTGCTTGACTTGTCCTACAATAGCTAAAATCTGCCAAGAACTAAAATTGGGAAAAGGTTAAGTTTTTATTTGGTCAAGTAGTCTAATCACCCCCCCTCTAGACATACTTTCGATCCTACAATTGGTATCAGAGAGCTTTGGTCTCCATTTGCTTTGATCTACATAGCTTTTGGTGGTCATTGCCTTGGTTTCACAACCTAGGAGAGTATGGCGTCTAGCGAGGGAAACTATCACCGTAGAGGTCCTTTCTTTGATGGTACTAATTTTGCTAGTTGGAAGCATAAAATGAAAATGCATATTCTTGGACATAACCCCGCCGTTTGGGCTATTGTGTGTGTTGGTTTGCAAGGTGACTTCTTTGATTGGAAAGAACCAAACTATGAAGCTACCACGGATGAGTTGAAGATATTGCAATACAATGCTCAAGCTTGTGATATTCTCTTCAACGGATTGTGCCCCGAAGAATTCAACAAAATCAGCTGTCTTGAGAATGCAAAGGAAATTTGGGACACTTTGATTGATATGCACGAAGGTACCGACTCCGTCAAGGAATCCAAGTTGGATGTGCTTCAAAGTCAACTTGACAAGTTCAAAATGAAGGATGGTGAAGGTGTCGCTGAAATGTACTCTAGGCTTGCTCTCATCACAAATGAGATTGCCGGCTTAGGAAGTGAAGAGATGACCGATAGATTCATCATCAAGAAGATTCTAAGAGCCTTGGATGGAAAATATGATACTGTGTGCACATTGATCCAAATGATGCCCAATTACAAAGATCTCAAGCCAACGGAGGTGATTGGAAGAATTGTTGCTCATGAGATGTCACTTAAGGATAAAGAGGAACTTCACAACAAATCAAGTGGTGCCTACAAAGCCTCATGTGAAGCCCCTGCATCATCAAGTGAGAAACAAAACTTCAATGAAGAATTGAGCTTAATGGTGAAGAACTTCAACAAGTTCTACAAGAGTAGAAGCAAAGATAGAAGCTTCAAGTCAAGGTCCTACAATGACAAAAGATCTTCTAGTCGAGAGCGAAACTGCTATGGTTGTGGAGACCCGGACACTATTCCAATGAGTGTACGGCTCCCTACAAGAGAAGAGAAGATTCTCCAAAAAGAAGAAGCAAAGAATCACCACCAAGAGAGAGAAGGAGTAGAGATGATCGGTATGAACGAAGATACTCACGGAGAAGCAAGGATTCGGAAAGGAAGGAAAAATCATCAAGGAGCTACACAAAATGAAGACATCAAGCTCATGTTGGTGAATGGGTATTCGGCTCCGACTCTGACAGCCACTCCGAGAGAAGTTATCACTCCGACTCCGAAGATACTCAAGATGAAGGTGTTGCCGGTCTAGCACTTGTGTCAACCAACTCCTATGACATATTTGACTCACCAAATGAAGGAATTGGAAGATGCTTCATGGCCAAAGGTCCTAAGGTAACACACCCCGAGTATGTTGATTTCAATAGTGATGAAGATGACTTGTTAGGTGATGATTTGCTTGTTGACAACTCTAGTGATGAATACTATGATGAAACGTCAATTAATCATGCTAATCAAGATAAAACGAATGCCAATTATAAGGAGAAGATTGAGGCTCTAACTAAAGAACTAAACACTCTTAAGTTAGCTCATGAAACTATCTTCGAAGATCATCGAGAACTTTTAAGAGCTCATGAGAAATTACACTTTGAAAAGCTCAATCTTGAGCAAGAGCATGAGTTCTTAAAAGCAATCAATGATGATCTCCGCAAGAAAAGTTCTTCTTACATTGCCAAGTGTTTACTCTTATCCACTTACATGCCTCAAGTCAAGTCTAGTAACAAGAACAAGAAAGATTATTCCTCTAGCAGTAACAATGATCATGCTAAATCCAATATTGTTACTTCTAGTAGTTCTCTTGATTCCACTAATGATTCTCTTAGCCAAGTTACACTTGAGCAAGAAAATAGCTTATTGAAGGGAATTATAGAGAATGGAGTGTACAAAAGCCTTGCCGGGAGTAAGCAATTCGAGGAAATTGTGCGCAAGAAAGGAATGCACCGGAAGAATCAAGGTGTTGGTTTTGAACGAAAGTTCAATGCCAATGGAGTTGAGTGGGAAGAAGATCAATACCCCAAGACAAAGTTTGTTCCTCAACAAGAGAAGTATGATACTTCTTTCAAGGGGACACAAGCTCAAGATGATCTTCCACCACAAGACTACAAGCAAAAAGGCAAGGACAAGCTTCAAGAGGAAATTGATGCATTTGAAGAAGCTCCTAAGACCTTAGTCAAGTGGATTCCCAAGACTACTTCAAGTTCCACTTCATCAAGTATGACTACAACTCCAAGGATTCCCATCAAGATGGTGTGGATCCAAAAGAAGAAGAACTAGAGAGTTCTTGAGGTGACTCCACCAACATACTTCACTCTTATCATTTTGGCAAGAACAAGTGCAATCAACTTCCACATCTTGCACTAGTTCAAGGAGTCACAAACCCTCTTGTTGGTAAGACAAGGGACAAGGTAACCTAAAAGTTTTCATGGACATCATCTTGTGTGTGCATCACTCTATGTCTATGGACATCCTTGTTTGTTCCTTGTGGGACTAACCCATGTAGGTATTGAAAGTGCAATTCACTCAAATGGATAGCTCCAAGTGATCTACATCAACATTGAGCATCCACATCTTCAACATCTACATGAAGTCATCATCGACAAAACCCAAGGTTAGTTCATCCCTCTAAGGGGGGATATAACATCTAGAGGGAGCTTTACTCTAAGACTTGAGCTAAAGCAACTCTAAAGATGTGAACACAACAACGCTTTATGTAAAAGTGGTAACCCCACTTGAGCTTAAACAATGAGTATGACCTATGATCAAGTGTTCTCACTTGACTCCTAAGTCAATATACTCATATATAGATGACCTTGTCATCGCAAATTGCTTGATAGATGCTAGAATTGGTTGTGCATGCCTTGTCACATATTTCATTTGCCATCTTATTGTGTGAGCATGCTGGTTGCATATTTTACTCATTCGAGGACATCCACTTGTTGTTTTGATTGTTTGGTTTTATTTCCTTTTGCCAAGTGGATGGACAAGAATGCCTAAGAACCTCCTCTAGCTATCTATGCTTTTCTCGTCTCAAATTCTATTCATGCTACATCACAAAATTTGATCAAGTCAGATTCGAACCACTCTGTGTGAGGAGCGCTCGGAGTCCCCGATTCGTCATAGACTTAAACTTCCAAAACCTCTTTATGATTCTCGGTCTGACCGATACCCTACTTTCGGTCCTATTGAGATCATTAAGTTGATCTAGATTTTCGATCTCGGTGCAACCGATTTGAACCATTCGGTCACACCGAGTTGCAACAACTGTATACAGTTTTGCATCTCGGTGCCACCGAGTTGTTCCACTCGGTCACACCGACAGGGTCGGGCTATATATAGTCACAGGCAAAAATTTGGAAATTTCTTCGAACCCCTTCGCTTGCACGATAGCCTGCTCTGCCAACTTGGTCTCCGGATCGTCTCCTCGCCGCCAGGCGCCTCCAGTCGCTGGTCTCCGTCACCGTCAACGGAAATTCAACCCCGCCGTTGCCGCCGTAGCGAGTCTCCGCCGAACTAGGGTATAGACTCGATCTTTGTGCTATTCCCCAATCTGATTCTTAGCACATTGTGATCATCATGATTCTTGCCACGTTTGTTAAACTTCTATCCAGTCAATGAACTCGTAGATTAGGTTTAATTCGAAAATTTTTGGGTTACGTTTCCGCCGAAACCATCTCGGACCCACCGAGTTGAAAAACTCGGTCCCACCTATTTGGCTTATGCCATTGCACAAGTGAGACTCGGTCTGACCGAGAATTACTTATCGGTGTGACCGATTTTGGAACTCTGTGAAACCCTAGCAGTCTCGGTGCCACCGAACTGTGACTCGGTCTGACCGAGTTCACTAGTTTAGGTGCCAAAACTGCTTCGGTATCACCGAGTTTAGAAATCGGTAGATCCGAGATGCTTTCAGTGGGAAACTAAAACTAAGTTTTTGAATTATTCTTTTGCAAAAATCTCTGCATTTTGTGATGCTTATCCACTCTATCTCATCTATAACCTATTCACGGGGTCAGCAGTCAGAGTTTGCATCATGTCAGACCAAAGTGATAGCCAGAACTTGTCAGAGCAGCAAGTGCAGATGAGTGAGGGCACTAGTCCCTCAAGTTCCTCAGATGATGGCAGCAGAAGTACTCCTAGCAATCTGCCAAAAGCTGCCACCAGACAGAGGAAGAAGAGAACCTCAGAATCAGAGGATGAGGATTATGTGGCAGAAGAGGAAGCAACTTCAAAGAGAGTAGTGCTTGAGAAGGAACATGGCTCAGCTCAAGGCAAAAAGCCAGGGATGAAAATCAAAAGGCCAGCAGGCAGGCAGCCTATGTCAAAGGCCAGAGCTTCAACTGAGAAACCCACTCCCATAGAGCCAGTTGCTGCTGAAGGCAAGAAAAGGAAGGAAAGGGTCAAGAAGACCGTAGCCAAAGTGCTTGGAAAGGCTTCCATCATGGAATATGAGGATGAAGAAGAAGAGGTTGCTGCACCAGCACCTAAGGCACCCAAGCTGATGGGTGATGCCATATGATCAGGGTCAACTGCTTCTAAGGCCAAGCCAGCTCCAAAGCCAAAGCCAAAGAGGAATACAAGGAGCATACATGCAGCTAAAAAGAACAAGGCCCCAGTGCCTGACATTGCTGAAGAAGAAGAAGATCAAGTGCTCAGAAAGCTCAAGCCCAAGATCCCAGACCATAGTGATGCTCATCATGTGGCTGAGGACATGAAGCTCAGGAGAGACTCAGGGCTCAGGAAGTGGAGAGAAGAAGATCCGTATGCTTCAAGGAGAAGGACTGCTGTTGACTACAGGTTCCACACTAAGGAACAACATGACTTTTATGAGACAGTGCTGCTTGATAAGAAGTCCATAGTTTGTGATATGAGATGGGTCGACTGGGAATACATCAAGGACAACGAAGAGCACTACCCTGGAGTGCAGGACAGCTTCAAGGCATGTGGAGTAGAGGACTTTGTTGGGCAGAAGCTCACAAAGTGGAACGAGGAACTCATCATGCAGTTCTACTCCACAGCACATTTTTATTCAGATGGCAGAATTGTATGGATGTCTGAGGGTACGAGGTACCAATCTATAGTTGCTGAGTGGGCACAACTCATCAATGCCCCTGAAGAGCATCAGGATGACTTGGATATCTATGCCAAGAAGAAGATGGATCATAACTCAATGTCAAACATGTACAAGGAGATCCCAAATGAAGCACTTGATACTTTCAAGTTTGGCTCAGTGCATTATCTTCTGTCAGGTCTGCCTACAATCAATTGGATTTTGAGGCACACCTTATTGCCCAAGTCAGGTGATCACAAGATGATCAGAGGCCATGCAATCAACTTGCTTCATATCTTTGATGTGCCACAAAAATTCAAAGTCATGAGCCTCATCATAGAAACAATCAAGAGGACTGCAGCAGACCAGAAGAGGAGCTGTGGATACGCCCCTCAGATCCAGGAGCTGATCAACTCCAAGATGGGCATAGGCATATACCTTTTTGATAAGGAACATCTGCCCATTCATCCAGATTTTGAAGATAATCAGGTTGTCATGCATGAGAATGAACCATCGTCCGTTCAAGCACAAGCCAAGAAGGAGAAGGCAAGGAAGGAGAAAGCTGCCAAGATGCCAACTCAAGAGGAGGCATCTGAATATTTCTTGAAAACCAAACAAGAGCAGCTTGGTTACCTGATTGCATCCACCCTGCGGATTGAGAAAGGACTAGCCACCCTAACTCAGAACCAGGCAAGCCTAGAGAGGATCGTAGAACAAAAGTTCTATGACTTGGATATCAAGGTAACATAGATTCAGACTGCAGTGGAGCAGCTCCAAGATGACATGCAGGAGAGGAAAGGGAAGACTACAACTGATGCCTTTGCCAGAGTGCCACGAGGTCAAAGGTCGTCTGCAGTGCCAGTTCCTGACACAAGAGCAACTGCCTCAGCTCCAGCCATAGCACCAGCCCAACCTGCTCCAACATCTACCTCAGCTCCAACTCTAGCATCTACTTCAGCGTCTACGGAAGCCTTCGTCCTTGGAGTGATCCGGACTCCACCACCACCTGAAGATCAAGACTGAGTGTCGACTTAGCACTATGCATTTTCTAGGAACTTTTTGGTAACTTGTTGCCAAAGGGGGAGAAAATGTATAGATCATAGGCTTCGAGAGAGAGTGTTGCTTTTATTCTCTCTTGTTTTATTTGGTGGTTTTTCGAACTTTGTTTGCTTTTGCGTGAGATACTATGTCATTGCTCGTGAGACATTGATGATCATGTGTTTGATCATAAGCTACACTTAATGTTTGCTTAATATTATCATCTTATCTATCTTATGTGATCATTCACTATTCTTGGTGATGAGTGCATGTATTTCATTCTTATCATTTTAAGCGCTCCACCAAGATGTATGTGACATGGAAGAGTAACCCATGACTCTAACTCTTTGTGCATTTGCAGTCCAAAGCAAATTTTAAATATGCACAAATTTAGGGGGAGCTCTTACTTGTCACGTACTTCTCAAAGCAACGATATATTTCATGCTTATTATCATTTGTCGAAGCTTTGATCTATATGTTGTCATCAATTACCAAAAAGGGGGAGATTGAAAGTGCAACTATCCCTAGGTGGTTTTGGTAATTCATAACAACATATAGCTCATTGAGCTAATGCTATTCCAAGATGACTATTTCAGGAAAGCTCAATGATTGGCATGGCATGGATGTGAAAGTGGAACCCTCAAAATGCTAAGGACAAAGGATTGGCTCAAGCTCAAAAGCTCAAGACTCTTCATTTTATATTTTAGTGATCCAAGATCACATTGAGTCTTTAGGAAAAGCCAATACTATCAAGGAGGGATGAGGTGTTGCTTAATGAGCCTTTTGCTTCATGTGCTTAGTGATATGCTCCAAAACCCTCAACTACTTTCCCATATCCACATATGACCTAAACCCTAAGCCAAACTCGGTCCTACCGATTCTTGCTATCCGGCGCCACCGAGTTTCACTTGTCATAAGCCACTGCCAAACCCTAGCAATTCGGTTTTATAGATAGGGATCTCGGTCTCACCGAGATGGGATTGCAAACTTTCTGTTTCCCTTTCATAACTTTTCGGTCTCACCGAAAGAGCGAATTGGTCCCACCGAGATTGCAATGTAAACTTTTTGTTTCCCTTTTGTAACTTTTCGGTCTCACCAAAAGAGCAAATCGGTCCCACCGAGTTTGCCTGACCAACTCTCTGGTTAGCTTATTACCAAACTCGGTCTCACCGAGTTTGTGTAATTGGTCTCACCGAGATTACGTTATGCCCAAACCCTAACCATATCGGTCCTACCGAGTTGCATGTCAGTCCCACCGAAAATCTCTAACGGTCACTAGGTTTACCTTTTCGGTCCGACCGAGTTTGTTGATTCGGTCCCACCGAGATTGGAAAACTGTGTGTAACGGTTGGATTTTGTGTGGAGGCTATATATACCCCTCCACCTCCTCTTCATTCGTGGAGAGAGCCATCCGAACACATACACAATTCTAACTCATATGTTCTGAGAGAGAACCACCTACTCATGTGTTGAGACCAAGATATTCCATTCCTACCATATGAATCTTGATCTCTAGCCTTCCCCAAGTTGCTTTCCACTCAAATATTCTTTCTACAAAATCCAAATCCTATGAGAGAGAGTTGAGTGTTGGGGAGACTATCATTTGAAGCACAAGAGCAAGGAGTTCATCATCAACACACCATTTGTTACTTCTTGGAGAGTGGTGTCTCCTAGATTGTCTAGGTGTCACTTGGGAGCCTCCGACAAGATTGTGGAGTTGAACCAAGGAGTTTGTAAGGGCAAGGAGATCGCCTACTTCATGAAGATCTACCGCTAGTGAGGCAAGTCCTTCATGGGCGATGGCCATGGTGGGATAGACAAGGTTGCTACTTCGTGGACCCTTCGTGGGTGGTTGCTTCTTCGTGGACCCTTCGTGGGTGGAGCCCTCCATGGACTTGCGCAACCGTTACCCTTCGTGGGTGGTGCCCTCAATGGACTCGCGCAACCGTTACCCTTCGTGGGTTGAAGTCTCCATCAACATGGATGTTGGATAGCACCACCTATCCGAACCACGGGAAAAACATCCGTGTCTCCAATTGCGTTTGAATTCTCCAAACCCTTCCCTTTACATTCTTGCAAGTTGCAGGCTTTACTTTCCGCTGCCAATATACTCTTTGCATGCTTGCTTGAATTGTGTGATGATTGCTTGACTTGTCCTACAATAGCTAAAATCTGCCAAGAACTAAAATTGGGAAAAGTTAAGTTTTTATTTGGTCAAGTAGTCTAATCACCCCCCCTCTAGACATACTTTCGATCCTACACAAACGCTAAACATCATTGGTACATGCCGGTTTAGCCAGGGACGTGGTAGCTGCAATTTTTTCCGGGTTAGCCTCAATGCCCCTGTTAGACACTAGAAAACCCAAGAGCTTGCCTGCCAGAACACCAAAGACGCATTTGTCCGAATTAAGCATCATCTTATAAACCTGGAGGTTGTCAAAAGTCTCTCTCAAGTCATCTATCAATGTTTCCTCCTTCCTGGACTTCACCACAATATCATCCACATATGCATGAACGTTGCGCCCGATCTGCTTATGAAGACAATTCTGAACACAGCGCTGATAAGTCGCCTGGGCACTCTTGAGCCCAAAGGGCATAGAGACATAGAAGAAGGCTCCAAAGGGAGTTATAAAAGCTGTCCTCTCCTAGTCCTTAACTGCCATTTTGATCTGATGATAACCAGAATAAGCATCCAGAAAACACAAACGGTCACAACCTGCCGTAGCATCAATAATCTGATCAATACGAGGGAGGGCAAAGGGATCAGCTGGACAAGCCTTGTTCAAGTCTGTGTAGTCCACACACATACGCTAGGTGCCGTTTTTCTTAAGAACCAACACAGGATTAGCCAGCCACTCCGAGTGAAAGACCTCCACAATAAACCCTGCGGCCAACAGCCGAGCTACCTCCTCACCAATAGCCTTACGCCTTTCTTCGTTGAAGCGGCGGAGAAACTGCCTGACCGGTTTAAACTTAGGATCTATATTAAGTTTGTGCTCAGTGAGTTCCCTCGGTACACCTGGCATGTCAGAAGGCTTCCATGCAAAGATGTCCCGGTTCCCACGGATGAACTCGATGAGCGCGCTTTCCTATTTGGGATCCAGGTTAGCGCTGATGCTGGACTGCTTGGATGAATCATCAGGAACAAAATCAACCAGCTTAGTGTCTGTAGCCAATTTAAACTTCAACGCCGGATCATGCTCCGTAGTTGGATTTTTCAAAGAAGTCATGTCTGCCAGATCAACATTGTCCTTATAAAACTTCAGCTCCTCTATGGCACAAACCGATTCAGCATAAGCCGCATCACCCTCTTCACATTCCAGAGCAATCTTCCTGCTCCCATGTACTGTGATGGTCCCCTTATGACCCGGCATCTTTAGCTGTAGATAAACATAACATGGCCTCGCCATGAACTTGGCATAAGCCGGTCATCCGAACAGCGCATGATACAGACTCTTGATTTTCACCACCTCAAAAGTCAACGTTTCTGACCTCGAATCATGATCATCTCCAAAAACCACCTCTAGGGCTATCTTGCCCACTGGATACGCCGATTTGCCAGGCACCACACCATGAAAAACGGTGTTCGACGGTTTAAGATTCTTATCTGTCAGTCCCATACGGCGGAAGGTATCATAGTAAAGGATATTGATACTGCTTCCCCCATCCATAAGCACCTTGGTGAACTTATACCCCCCAACTTGAGGTGCCACCACTAAGGCCAGATGACCCGGATTATCAACCCGGAGTGGGTGATCCTCTCGACTCCATAAAATGGGTTGCTCAGACCAGCGCAAATACTGAGGAACTACCGGTTCAATAGAGTTCATAGCCCTTTTGTGAAGCTTCTGGTCATGCTTACACAAGCTAGTAGTGAAGACATGGTATTGCCCACTATTCAACTGCTTCGGATTGCTCTGATAACCCGACTGCTGCTGCTGCTGATTCCCCTGATGGTTATAACCTCCCTGATTGTCCTGATTACCTTGATTACCATGTTCAGTCTGATGGCCTTGGAATCCTGAACCAGAGCTGCCGCCTCCATAACCCGGCCCATGAAAACCGCCTCCTAAACCGCCGGGCAGGCCATTGTCATATTGGAACATATTGGAATTTTTGAAATCTCGCATGATGAAGCAATCCTTCCAAAGATGTGAAGCTGGCTTCTCCTTTGATCCATGCTTTGGACAAGGTTGATTTAACAGGCGCTCCAGATTGGGGCCTGACCCTCCGCCCCTCTGGGGCGGTTTGCCCTTATAACACTGACCATTGTCCTGAGCATTGGTGTCTGCCACAAAGTCCAAACTACTGTGCGCCTTGCGCTTACCATTATTCCCATGGCTTGCTGGGTTCTGCTGCTGCCCTTGGCGTTGCCGTTCTTTTTCCCCTTCCCCGGTTTGTCATCCTCAGACTCAGGGTCTTTGGTACTATCTGAATCGGCATATTTCACCAAAGCAACCATAAGGGTTGACATGCCATTGCAGTGACGTTTGAGCCTTCCTAACTTCAGTTTTAATGGCATAAACCGGCAATTGCCCTCCAACGTCAAAACTGTTGTATCCGCATTGATGCTGTCCGACGAATGCAGAATAGCTGAGACTCGCTTCACCCAATCGACATAGGATGCTTACAAGTATCCTTAAAATTCTGAATAAACCGGTTTTTTAACTCGGCCCATGACCGACGGAGTTAGCCGGTAAGCTCTTTAACCAAGTACGAGTTGTCCCCTCCAACATCATGGTGAACTACTTAGAACACACCGCTTCATCCACATCCAGCATCTCCATCGCCATCTCATAACTCTCCATCCATGACTCAGGGGGTAAATCGGCAGTGTAATTGGGCACCTTACGAGGGCCTTTAAAATCCTTGGGCAGTCGTACATTACGAAAAGCATGGGTGAGACACGGCACCCCTAAAGAACTAAAGACCACACCTGGCTCCACTGAAGCGGCAGGACGAACCAGAGTAGGCTGATGAGCCGCATGCTGCGCTGCTAACTCAGCTTCTCGACGTGCACGACCATGATCCACCACATCCTGTGCATTAGCACCACCACCTGCCAGGTTATGCCCTCGTGGCGAGTTACGGTGATGTGCACTGCTTGACACGGCCAGTTCATCCCCAATGTGCCTGCTATAGCTCCGACTCGGACAGGCGGTGGAATGAATCCTCTCGCGACTATGCGAATAAGCCTGCTGCTGGTTTAAAGTTGTTTGAAGGAGCTCTCTAGCACGTTGTGTCTCAACCGCCACTGGTGACTCGCCGTCAATCGGGAGGGCTGCCAATCTTGAAGCGGCGGCCACAATGTTATCCAACGGGTTGGAGTAATGCCCCGGGGGCGTCAGAACGTACTGCGGCACAATGTTGTTCGGACGAGGCGGGTTCATCGTGCGCGGCTGAACTGGCGCTCCTGTTACCAGTGCCTCAGTCCGGTTTACTACCGGCTGGTTACTGGTTCCTGCTCCTGGCGTGTTGAAGAGACTTCTTGGCTCGTAACCCGGCGGGAGGTGCGACCGGTATATCCTCCTCATGACATCATCCGAGGCACTCTGATCCAGCCTAAGCCGGTAGGCCTGAGCTTCTAACTTGGCCCGTTCTGTAGCCATCCTGGCATTCTCTGCTGCCAGGTCCACTTTAGCATGAGTTATCTGATCTTTCACTTTTGCAATCTCCGCATTGTGCTGATCTCGGGTTGCTGCATCCACTTCTGCTGCTAGCAATGCTGCCAAGGCGTCGAACAAATCATACAAAACCTGAGCCGGAGGCGGCGCAGAGCCCCCTGCTCCCACTGGCGTTGCTGTTGCTGAACCGAAGATCATTGCCGTGGCGGTAGAGGAGTGTTGCGCTGGTTGTGTACCGGCCATGAAGACCGCGACCCGGCTTGGCAGATCGAGGGGGTCTGGAATACTGTTGCCATCGGAACCTCCACTAATCCGGCCGTCCTGCAGCTGATACAGCGACTCGGTCTCTCTGGTTGAAGACTCATCATCGGAACAGACAACGGTTTCCCCATCAGATGCCAGTCCATCCTCATATTCCGCTCCATGGATGACACCTACGAAAACATGCCTTGTTGCGGGCTGAACCTGGGCAGGGCTTGCACACTGAGCCGTCTCGATGATGTCGGTGCAGGTGTCCGACTCAGGGCCCGGTTCGTCGATCTTGCCGATGAAGACGTGAATCCCGCCAAAGGGGACCCGGTACCCGTATTCAATTGAACCGGCCTCGGGACCCCATCCTGCGTCATCGATGTAGAGCTTACTGCGACGACTCTTAGTCATCCGGCCCACAGCGTATCCCTTGAGTCCTTCGAAGCTGCCCTTCAAGAACTCGAAACCATTGTGCGATAGCCCCACGGTGGGCACCAACTGTCGTGGTTTTGTCACGATAGATGTCCTCGTGAAAGGACTTAGTCGTGGAGCCATCGCTATGAGTTAGCTTAAAGGGGTTAAACCGGACAAGGGACATGCAAGTTTTATACTAGTTCGGCCCCTTCGATGAAGGTTAAAGCCTACGTCTAGTTGTGTTGGTATTGCTATGGTTTCGATAACCAGGGAGAGAATCCGTTTTGCCTGGCTCTTGAGTTATTGTGTGTTGTCCCTTTATACACACAGGTTGACGCCCACCGGTTTACAGAGTCCCGAGGCCGGATCATAAATGTGTCCGGCTCGGTCTCTATCCTTCCTATCTTACAATGCAATTTACATGAGAAAGTTGGTTTACATCTATAGCCCTTAACCCACCTTTTGGCTTTGGGCCTTCGTAAAGCGCCACCATCCTTACGTCTTCATGGGATTCTATCTTCATGGAGTTAACCCGGCTACTCCTGGCCGGTTTACATCAAGTAGTAATATCCCCAACACCTCATCAATTTCTACTTTCCTCCCACTCACTTCTTTCGAGAGAAACTCTTTCTCTAGAAAGGATCCATTCTTAGCAATGAATATCTTGCCTTCGGATCTGTGATAGAAGGTGTACCCAATAGTTTCCTTTGGGTATCCTATGAAGATGCATTTCTTCGATTTTGATTCGAGCTTATCAGGTTGAAGCTTTTTCACCTAAGCATCGCAACCCCAAACTTTAAGAAACGACGACTTAGGTTTCTTGCCAAACCACATTTCATATGGTGTCGTCTCAACGAATTTTGATGGTGCCCTATTTAACATGAATGTAGTCGTCTCTAAAGCATAATCCCAAAACGATAGTGCTAAATTGGTAAGAGACATCATAGATCGCACCATATCTAATAAAGTACAGTTATGACGTTTGGACACAATATTACGCTGTGGTGTTCCAGGTGGTGTGAGTTCAGAAACTATTCCACATTGTTTCAAATGAAGACCAAACTCATAACTCAAATATTCGCCTCCGTGATCAGAAGTAGAAACTTTATTTTCTTGTTACGATGATTTTCCACTTCACTCTGAAATTCTTTGAACTTTTCAAATGTTTCAAACTTATGTTTCATTAAGTAGATATGCTCATATCTGCTCAAATCATCTGTGAAGGTCAGAAAATAACAATACCTGCCACGAGCCTCAACACTCATCGGACCGCATACATCAGTATGTATTATTTCCAATAAGTCAGTAGCTCGCTCCATTGTTCTGGAGAACAGAGTCTTAGTCATCTTGCCCATGAGGCATGGTTCGTAAGCACCAAGTGATTCATAATCAAGTGATTACAAAAGCCCATCAGCATGGAGTTTCTTCATGCACTTTACAGCAATATGACCTAAAAGGCAGAGCCACAAATAAGTTGCACTATCATTATTAACTTTTCATCTTTTGGCTTCAATATTATGAATATGTGTATCACTACGATCAAGATTCAATAATAATAGACCACTCATCAAGGGTGCATGACCATAAAATATATTACTCATATAAATAGAACATCCATTATTCTTCGATTTAAATGAATAACCATCTCGCATCAAACAAGATCCAGATATAATGTTCATGCTCAACGCTGGCATGAAATAACAATTATTCAGGTCTAAAACTAATCCCGATGGTAGATGTAGAGGTAGCGTGCCGACGGCGATCACATCGACCATGGAACCATTTCCGACGCGCATCATCACCTCGTCCTTAGACAATCTTCGTTTAATCCGTAGCCCCTATTTCGAGTTGCAAATATGAGCAACAAAACCAGTATCAAATACCTAGGCGCTACTACGAGCATTAGTAAGGTACACTTTAATAACATGTATATCAAACATACCTTTCACTTTGCCATCCTTCTTATCCGCCAAATACTTGGGGCAGTTCCGCTTCTAGTGACCAGTCCCTTTGCAGTAGAAGCACTCAGTTTCAGGCTTAGGTCTAGACTTGGGCTTCTTCCCGGGAGCAGCAACTTGCTTGCTATTCTTCTTGAAGTTCACCTTCTTCCCTTTGCCCTTTTACTTGAAACTAGTGGTCTTGTTAACCATCAACACTTGATGCTCCTTCTTGATTTCTACCTCTGCAGCCTTTAGCATTGCAAAGAGCTCGGGAATTGTCTTTTCCATCCCCTGCATGTTATAGTTCATCACGAAGCCTTTATAGCTTGGTGGCAGTGATTGAAGAAATCTGTCAATGACACTATCATTAGGAAGATTAACTCCCAGCTGAGTCAAGTGGTTATGGTACCTAGACATTCTGAGTATGTGTTCACTAACAGAATTGTTCTCCTCCATCTTGCAGCTATAGAAATTGTTGGAGACTTCATATCTCTCAACTTGGGCATTTGCTTGAAATATTAACTTCAAATCTTGGAACATCTCATATGCTCCATGATGTTCAAAACGTCTTTGAAGTCCCAATTCTAAGCCGTAAAGCATGGCACATAGAACTATCGAGTAGTCATTCTAGATGTTCATAACGTCCGGAGTTGCTCCTGCAGCGGGTCTTGCACCTAGTGGTGCTTCAAGGACGTAATTCTTCTGCGCAGCAATGAGGATAATCCTCAAGTTACGGACCCAATCCGTGTAGTTGTTACCATCATCTTTCAACTTAGCTTTCTCTAGGAATGTATTAAAATTCAAGGGAGCGGTAGCACGGGCCATTGATCTACAACAACATAGATATGCAAAAACTATCATGACTAAGTTCATGATAGATTTAAGTTCAGTTAATCATATTACTTAAGAACTCCCACTTAGATAGACATCCATCTAGTCATCTAAATGATCATGTGATCCATATCAACTAAACCATGTCCGATCATCACATGAGATGGAGTAGTTTTCAATGGTGAACATCTCTATGTTGATCATATTTACTATATGATTCACGTTCGACCTTTCGGTCTCAGTGTTCCGCGGCCATATCTGCATATGCTAGGCTCGTCAAGTTTAACCCGAGTATTTTGCACGTGCAAAACTGTCTAACACCCGTTGTATGTGAACATAGAGCTTATGTAATGCCCTGAGACCGTTGCGCCAGGTGTCTTCCAGTTATTCGTTGTTGTTGCCTTGTCATTCGCTTGCGTGTTGCATCTTGCCATGTCATCATCTGCATTGCATATGCATGTTCTCAAAACTTTTATCCGTCCGGGTTCCCCCAGTTCCGTCCGTTGTCCGTTCTGAGCCCAGACACATTTGCACGCGCCCGCGGCATGTCAGAAATAGTATTTTATAAGTGGCCGAAGAATGTTCTCGGAATGGGATGAAAGTTGGCGTGCGGTGTTGTTTTGTTGTCAGTAGGCCGCCTGCCAAGTTTCATCGCATTCGGAGCTTGTTTGATAGCCCAACCGTTAAACTATAGCGGCAATATAGCCGGTCTTTTCATCGGACGTTTTCGGTCTCCAAAAACTATTGCCGGGCTGCCCTCTCCTCCCTCCTCTTAGCCCACACCCTCCTACACAGCCCACTTGCAACCCACTAGACCCACCTAACCCCTCCTTGCACAGTGCATCAACCACCCATGAGTGCGCATCCGAAAGTTGTCCCGAACCCAACCTGGACAGTCGGCTCCGTTGGGTCCGGATCATCCCCAAACATCCCCAAAATATCATCGTTTTATTTATTGGACTTCCTAGCATATTTATTCTCGTCCATCGGATTTCGACCGGATGATCCAAAAAAACCCCTTCTTCCCTTATATATAGTCTATCCCTAGTCCATTTTGGACCTAACCCTATTTCCTAGGGATCCTCTCAGCCGCCGCCACTACTCCCCATCACATCACCCAGATCCGTCGGCACCCAGGTCCTCTGTTTCCGTGCCTGACCAACCCCGCTCCTCCTCCCAATCCCCATGGATGTTGTTTCCCCATTAACCAGCGTAGCAGCAGCTCCATGTCGGAGCTCCATCACCAGCCGTTGCCTCTCGTCGGAGCAATACCAGCAGGAGCTCCACCCCGCTGCCCCTCTCCATCTCTATCTTCTCTCCCTGCCGCTTCTGTCTCTGCTTCTTACATCACCACGTCACTCTCTTTTCTCTGTCCACAGGAGAACAATGGCGCCATGGCAAAACTCCCGAGCTCATCGCGTGGTGTTGCCGCCCTCCGCTGCTGCCTCCCTGTTGCCCTTGTTTTCCCTCGCCCGAAAGCCGCTGCAGCCTCCTCGACCCGGATCCACGCCGGCGCCGTCGAACCACCCCCGCCTCCAGCTTGGCGGTCGCCAGACCGAGAGCCCCGCCCCGACGCCATGGCCAGGAGTCGCCGACCCAAGTCCCCAGGGCTCCCCGACAGTTGCGCGTCTGGCGTCCAAGCCACTGTCTTCTTCCCGCGTCTCTTCGTCGGAGTCGCCAAGCCGCCGCCCTGGAGCTTCTCCACCACCGACTCCCTCCGTCTCTGGTTTCGCCCGGCTCCGCTGCCTCGCCACGGCGGACCTCGCCAGCAGGTCCTGTCGATGATCCCCTGCTCCTTTCCTCGCCTCTCGCTTGCCTTTCTCTGACCTTCTCTGACCCCGCCGCGACGCCCTCTGCAGGTAGACATCGCTGCCTTGGATTCGTGCCAAGCTCCGCCGTCCCCACGCTCCTGCTGTCTCACCAGATCCGGCAGGTCCTCGTCGCCGCACCGCGCCCCCTGCATCGCGCTGCCGCTCCCCTGCTTCACTTGCTTGAGCTGCCGCTGCTCTGCTTCCTGACGAGCAGAGGAGCTTGCTTGCCTGCTCGTTCGTTTGTGCATGGCCGCCCGGATGGGCCACATCGCTGCCTCTAGTGCCTCGCGTGGGTCGCTTCCTCTCCAGATCCGGCCCAGTGGCCCGTGGTGAGCTGCACCCCTGCGCCTGCCCTGTTCGGCCCATGTTCCAGATTCGGCCCGCATATGTTTTTTACAGATATGTGATTTTCCTAATTATCCAGAGACTGCTGTTTTGCAGAAAAGCCCTTCAAGTCCATGCATTTAATAACTATATAACCATGCATCATATGTAAAAACTTCAAATATGAAAAATGCTTAGAATTGCATCTAGATTCATGATATTCAACTTTCAACCATGTTTAAAATGTTTAAGATGATGTTTGCATTAATTTGCCTATTACCATGATAAAAAGCTTTATTTCATAACTTAATAACTGTAGCTCGGTTTTAAATAAATTATATATGTAAATGGGGTAGAAAATTTCCTATTTTAACATGGTGCACTTTTCTTGCATGTTAAGTAACTATAAAATATGATTTAGGGCAGAACAATACCAAATCTAATATATGCTCATGAGGATTTTCCGGAATGGTTGTTTGTTGTTTCCGGCCCCATTTAAACTTGACTAGATAGTTAGTTTATGTATGATTCACCCCTTTCCATGCTAACCAACATTTAATATTGTTGAAATACTTAAATGGGAGAGAACTAAATAATTGTTGTGGTGTTTCATGAATATGCAACTCGTTGCATATTGAGCTCCACCTAATTTGTAGTATTGTTTGTGCACTTTGCCATGCCATGCCTCATTAAACTGGTCATGCATCATACTTGGTTGTGCATCATGCCATGATTATGTGATGGTTGTTTACCATGTTGTTTGCTTCTTTCAGGTGTTGCTTCTTCGGATTAGTTCCGATAATGTCGCGTTTGTGAGGATCCGTTCGACTACGTCCATTTGTCTTCTTCATGGACTCGTTCTTCTTCCTTGCGAGATCTCAGGCAAGATGACCATACCCTCAAAATAACTTCTATCTTTGCTTGCTAGTTGCTCGCTCTATTGCTATGCCGCGCTACCTACCACTTGCTATATCATGCCTCCCATATTGCCATGTCAAGCCTCTAACCCGCATTTCCTAGCAAACCGTTGTTTGGCTATGTTACCGCTTTTTCTTAGCCCCTCTTATAGCGTTGCTAGTTGCAGGTGAAGATGAAGTTTGTTCCATGTTGGAACATGGATTTGTTGGGATATCACAATATCTATTATTTTAATTAATGCATCTATATACTTGGTAAAGGGTGAAAGGCTCGGCCTTACGCCTGGTGTTTTGTTCCACTCTTGCCGCCCTAGTTTCCGTCAAACCGGTGTTATGTTCCTTGATTTTGCGTTCCTTACGCGGTTGGGTGTTATGGGAACCCCTTGACAGTTCGCTTTGAATAAAACTCCTCTAGCAAGGCCCAACCTTGGTTTTACCATTTGCCTCACTACAACCTACTTTTCCCTTGGGAGTCGCGCTCCCGAGGGTCATCTTTATTTTAACCCCCCGGGCCAGTGCTTCTCTAAGTGTTGGTCCGAACCAGATCCACTTGCGGCGCCACCCCGGGGAAACTTGAGGGTTGGTTTTAGCTGTACGTAGTGTTCATCCGGTGTTGCCCTGAGAACGAGATATGTGCAGCTCCTATCGGGATGTCAGCGCATCAGGCGGTCTAGCTGGTCTTGTTTTACCATTGTCGAGATGTCTTGTAACCAGGATTCCGAGACTGATCGGGTCTTCCCGGGAGAAGGAATATCCTTCATTGACCATGAGAGCTTGGGATGGGCTAAGTTGGGACACCCCTACAAGGTTTGAACTTTCGAGATCCATGTCTGCGGTTATGTGGCAAATGGGAATTTTTTAATATCCGGTTGTAAAGAACTTGACACTTGACTTAATTAAAATGAATCAACCGCGTGTGTAGCCGTGATGGTCTCTTCTCGGCGGAGTCCGGGAAGTGAACACGGCTTTGGAGTTATGTTTGAACGTAAGTAGTTTCAGGATCACTTCTAGTTCACGACTATTGCGTTGCTTCTCTTCTCGCTCTTATTTGCATATGTTAGCCACCATATATGCTTAGTGGTTGCTGCAGCTCCACCTCACTACCATTTCCTACCCACAAGCTTAAATAGTCTTGATCTCGTGGGTGTGAGATTGCTGAGTCCTCGTGACTCACAGATACTTCCAAACACTTGCAGGTGTCGATGATACCAGTGTAGATGATGCAACCCAGCTCAAGTGGGAGCTCGATGAAGATCTTGAATCATTGTTTTGTTTCGTTCCCTGTTGATCAGTAGTGGTGCCCAGTTGGGACGATCGGGGATCTAGCATTTGGGGTTGTCTTCTTTTATTTTGGTTCCGTAGTCGGACCTTGATTGTATTCTGGATGATGTACGTTTAACTTCTATTGTGTGAAGTGGCGATTGTAAGCCAACTCTTTATCCCTTTCTTATTCAGTACATGGGATGTGTGAAGATTACCCCTCTTACGACAAGCCTACGATGCGGCTATGCCTCTAAGTCGTGCCCTGACACGTGGGAGATATAGCCGCATTGTGGGTGTTAAAGCTTATCACACCCGATCATCACGTGGTGTCTCGGCACGACGAACTGTAGCAACGGTGCATACTCAGGGAGAACACTTATACCTTGTAATTTAGTGAGTGGTCATCTTATAATGCTACCGCCGTACTAAGAAAAATAAGATGCATAAAAGATAAACATCACATGCAATCAAAATATGTGACATGATATGGTCATCATCATATTGTGCCTTTGATCTCCATCTCCAAAGCACCGTCATGATCTCCATCGTCACCGGCTTGACACCTTGATCTCCATCGTATCATCGTTGTCGTCTCACCAACTATTGCTTCTACAACTATCGCTACCGCCTAGTGATAAAGTAAAGCAATTACATGGCGATTGCATTTCATACAATAAAGCAACAACCATAAGGCTCCTGCCAGTTGCTGATAACTTCTACAAAACATGATCATCTCATACAACAACTTATATCTTATCATGTCTTGACCATATCACATCACAACATGCCCTGCAAAAACAAGTTAGACGTCCTCTACTTTGTTGTTGCAAGTTTTACGTGGCAACTACGGGCTTCTAGCAAGAACCGTTCTTACCTACACATCAAAACCACAATGATTTTTCGTCAAGTATGATGTTTTAACCTTCAACAAGGACCGCCCTTAGTCAAATTTGATTCAACTAAAGTTGGAGAAACAGACACCCGCCAGCCACCTTTATGCAAAACAAGTTGCATGTCTATCGGTGGAACCGGTCTCATGAACGTGGTCATGTAAGGTTGGTCCGGGTTGCTTCATCCAAAAATGACGTCGAATCAAAATAAGACGTTGGTGGTAAGCAGTATGACTATTATCGCCCACTACTCTTTGTGTTCTACTCGTGCATATCATCTACGCATAGACCTGGCTTGAATGCCACTGTTAGGGAACATAGCATGCAATTTCAAAAAAATTCCTACGATCACACAATATCTATCCAGGAGATGCATAGCAACAAGAGGGGCGAGTGTGTCCATGTACCCTCGTATTCTGAAAGTGGAAGCATTAGGTTAACGCAGTTGATGTAGTCGAACGTCTTCACGATCCAACCGATCTAGTACCGAACATACAACACCTCTGAGTTTAGCACACGTTCAACTCGATGTCGTCCCTTGAACTCTAGTAGAGGGTCGAGGGAGTGTTCCATCAGCATGACGGCGTGGTGACGGTGATGGTGATGTGATCCGTGCAGGGCTTCGCCTAAGAACTACAACGCTATGACCGGAGGAGTAAATTGTGGAGGGGGGCACCGCACATGGCTAAGAGAACAATTGATGTGCTATGAGGTGGCCCCTGCCCCCATATATAAAGGAGGAGAGGAGGAGGCCGGTCACCAAGGGGCGCGCCATGGGGGGGGGAGTCCTACTAGGACTCCACTCCTAGTAGGATTCGCCCCCCCCTTTTCCTTTCTCATCGGAGGGGAAAAGGAAGGGGAGGGAAAGGGGGCCGCGCCCCCTCCTCCTTTTCCTATTTGGACTCCCTTGGAGGGGGCGCACGTCACCCCTTGCATGCTCCCCTCTCTCTCCCCTAAGGCCCATGTAGGCCCAATACTCTCTCGGGGGGGGGGGGTTCGGTAACCCCTCGGTACTCCGAAATATACCTGAACCTTTCCGAAACCATTCCGGTGTCCGAATGTCATCGTCCAATATATCAATCTTTACCTCTCGACCATTTAGAGACTCCTTGTCATGTCTGTAATCTCATCTGGGACTCCGAACAAACTTCGGTCACCAAAAACACATAACACATAATACAAATCGTCATTGAACGTTAAGCGTGCGGACCCTACGGGTTTGAGAACTATGTAGACATGACTAAGACACATCTCCGGTCAATAACCAATAGCAGAACCTGGATGCTCATATTGGTTCCTACATATTCTACGAAGATCTTTATCGGTCAAACCGCAATAACAACATACGTTATTCCCTTCGTCATCAGTATGTTACTTGCCCGAGATCCGATCGTTGATATCCTCATACCTAGTTCAATCTCATTACTGGCAAGTCTCTTTACTCGTTCCGTAATGCATCATCCCGCAACTAACTCATTAGTCACATTGCTTGCAAGGTTTATAGTGATGTGCATTACCGAGAGGGCCCAGAGATACCTCTTCGATACTCGGAGTGACAAATCCTAATCTTAATCTATGCCAAACCAACAAACACCTTCAGAGACACCTGTAGAGCGTATTTATAATCACCTAGTTATGTTTTGATGTTTGATAGCACACGAGGTGTTCCCCCGGTATTCGGGAGTTGCATAATCTCATAGTTAGACGAATATGTATAAGCCATGAAGAAAGCAATAGCAATTGAACTTAACGATCATTATGCTAAGCTCACGGATGGGTCTTGTCCATCACATCATTCTCCTAATGATGTGATCCCATTCATCAAATGACAATACATGTCTATGGTTAGGTAACTTAACCATCTTTGATTAACGAGATAGTCAAGTAGAGGCATACTACGGACACTATGTTTTGTCTATGCATTCACACATGTATCAAGTTTACGGTTAATACAATTCTAGCATGAATAATAAACATTTATCATGATATAAGTAAATATAAATAACAAATTTATTATTGCCTCTAGGGCATATTTCCTTCATTTTGCCCTCTAGCAGAGCGGTTCCGCCGGGGGAACTTCCCTCCCAGAGGGGGAAATCATCGTCATCATCATCACAAACAACTCTCCCATCTTAAGGAGGGCAATCTCCATCAACATCTTCAACATCACCATCTCATCTGAAACCCTAGTTCATCTCTTGTGTTCAATCTTTGTACCGGAACTATAGATTGGTGCTTGTGGGTGACTCGTAGTGATGATTACATCTTGTAGTTGATTACTATATGGTTTATTTGGTGGAAGATTATATTTTCAGATCCATTATGCTATTTAATACCCCTCTAATCTTTAGCATGTTTATCACTTTTGTTCTTGAGGTCACGGGAGAAATCATGTTGCAAGTAATCATGTGAACTTGATATGTGTTCGATATTTTGATAGTATGTATGTTGTGATTACCTTAGTGGTGTCATGTGAACGTCGACTACATGACACTTAACCATATTTGGGCCCAAGGGAATGCATTGTGGAGTAGTTATTAGATGATGGTTTGCGAGAGTGACAAAAGCTTAAACCCTAGTTTATGTGCTATTCCGTAAGGGACCGATTGGATCCAAAAGTTTAATGCTATGCTTAGGATTTATCCTTAGTACTTTTCTCGTAGTTGTGTATGCTTGTGAGGGGGTTAATCATAAGTAGGAGGTTTTTTCAAGTAAGAACATCACCTAAGCACCGGTCCACCCACATATCAAATTATCAAAGTAGCCAACACAAATTGAATCAATGTGATGAAAGTGACTAGATGAAATTCCCGTGTACCCTCAAGAACGCTTTGCTTATTATAAGAGACCATTTTGGCTTGTCCTTTGCCTCAAAAGGATTGGGCTACCTTGCTGCACTTTGGTTAATATTATCATTACTTTCTCGTTACAAAATATCTTGCTATCAAACTACTCTGTCACTTACAATTTCAGCACTTGCAGATATTACCTTACTGAAAACCACTTGTCAATTCCTTCTGATCCTCATTGGGTTTGACACTCTTACTTTTCGAAAAGAGCTGCAATTGATCCCCTATACTTGTGGGTCATCAGATACGTCTCCAATGTATCTATAATTTTTTATTGTTCCATGCTATTATATTATCTATTTTGGATGTTTTACATGCATTAATATGCTATTTTATGTTATTTTGGGACTAACCTATTAACCTAGAGCTCAGTGCCAGTTCCTGTTTTCGAGTTTTGCAGAAAAGGAATACCAAATGGAATAAAACCTTTGCGGTGATTTTTCTTGGACCAGAAGACAACCAGGAGACTTGGAGATGAAGTCGGAGGACCCACAAGGCGGCCACAAAGACGGAGGGCGTGCCCAGGGGGGTAGGGCGCGCCCCCACCCTTGTGGGGCCCCCGTGCACCTCCTGGCCTAATTCTTTCGCCTATTGCTACCTCTTGAGCTTGCGTTGGATTTTCCCGAAGAGGAAAGGATGATGCAGCAGAGTAGCGTAAGTATTTCCCTCAGTTTTTGAGAACCAAGGTATCAATCCAGTAGGAGGCCACGCTCAAGTCCCTCGTACCTGCACAAAATGATAGCTATTCGCAGCCAACGCGATTAGGGGTTGTCAATCCCTTCACGGTCACTTACAAGAGTGAGATCTGATAGATATAATATTTTTGGTATTTTTGGTATAGAGATGCAAAGTGAAAAGTAAAAGGCAAAGTAAAAAGCAAACAAAGATTACAGTGATGGAGATCGATATGATGAGAATAGACCCGGGGGCCATAGGTTTCACTAGTGGCTTCCCTCAAGAGCATAAGTATTCTATGATGGGTGAACAAATTACTGTTCAGCAATTGACAGAATTGAGCATAGTTATGAGAATATCTAGGCATGATCATGTATATAGGCATCACGTCCGTGACAAGTAGACCGAAACGATTCTGCATCTACTACTATTACTCCACTCATCGACCGCTATCCAGCATGCATCTAGAGTATTAAGTTAAAAACAGAGTAACGCTTTAAGCAAGATGACATGATGTAGAGAGATAAATTCATGCAATATGAAATAAACCCCATCTTGTTATCCTCGATGGCAACGATGCAATACGTGCCTTGCTGCCCCTTCTGTCACTGGGAAAGGACACCGCAAGATCGAACCCAAAGCTAAGCACTTCTCCCATGGCAAGAACTACCAATCTAGTTGGCCAAACCAAACGGATAATTCGAAGAGACTTGCAAAGATAACCAATCATACATAAAAGAATTCAGAGAAGATTCAAATATTATTCATAGATAGACTTGATCATAAACCCACAATTCATCGGTCTCAACAAACACACCGCAAAAAGAAGATTACATCGAATAGATCTCCACGAGAGAGGGGGAGAACTTTGTATTGAGATCCAAAAAGAGAGAAGAAGCCATCTAGCTACTAACTATGGACCCGAAGGTCTGAGGTAAACTACTCACACTTCATCGGAGGGGCTATGATGATGTAGAAGCCCTCCGTGATGACGGCCCTCTCCGGCGGAGCTCCGGAACAGGCCCCAAGATGGGATCTCGTGGATATAGAAAGTTGCGGCGGTGGAATTAGGTTTTTGGCTCCTGTTCTGATCGTTTGGGGGTACGTAGGTATATATAGGAGGAAGGAGTACGTCGGTGGAGCACCAAGGGGCCCACGAGGCAGGGGGCGCGCCCTAGGGGGGTGGGCGCGCCCCCACCCTCGTGACCGCCTCTTTGACTCCTTGGAGTAGGGTCCAAGTCTCCTGGATCACGTTCGGTGAGAAAATCACGTTCCCGAAGGTTTTATTCCGTTTGGACTCCGTTTGATATTCTGTTTCTCCGAAATACTGAAATAGGCAAAAAACAACAATTCTGGGCTGGGCCTCCGGTTAATAGGTTAGTCCCAAAAATAATATAAAAGTGGAAAATAAAGCCCAATATAGTCCAAAACAGTAGATAATATAGCATGGAGCAATCAAAAATTATAGATACGTTGGAGACGTATCAGGCATCCCCAAGCTTAATTCCTGCTCGTCCTCGAGTAGGTAAATGATAAAAAGAGAATTTTTGATGCGGAGTGCTACTTGGCATAATTTCAATGCAAATCTTCTTAATTGTGGTATGAATATTCAGATTAGGAAGATTCAAGACAAAAGTTCATATTGACATAGAGAATAATAATACTTCAAGCAAACCAACAAAGCAATTATGTTTTCTTAAAATAACATGGCCAAAGAAAGTTCATCCCTACAAAATCATATAGGTTAGTCATGCTCCATTTTTGTCACACAAGAATGCTCTCATCATGTACAACTCCGATGACAAGCCAAGCAATTGTTTCATACCTTAATAATTTCGAACTCATAAACTTTCACGCAATACATGAGCGTGAGCCATGGATATAGCACTATGGGTGGAATAGAATATAATGATGGGGGTTATGTGGAGAAGACAAAAAGGAGAAAGTCTCACATCAACGAGGCTAATCAATGGGCTATGGAGATGATCATCGATTGATGTTAATGCAAGGAGTAGGGATTGCCATGCAACGGATGCACTAGAGCTATAAATGTATGAAAGCTCAACAAAAGAAACTAAGTGGGTGTGCATCCAACTTGCTTGCTCACGAAGACCTAGGGCACTTGAGGAGGCCCATTGTTGGAATATACAAGCCAAGTTCTATAATGAAAATTCCCACTAGTATATGAAAGTGATACCTCAAGAGACTCTCTATATGAAGAACATGGTGCTACTTTGAAGCACAAGTGTGGAAAAAGGAATAGTAGCATTGCCCCCCTTTTTTGGGCCTTCTTTTTTTTCTTTGGCCTTTCTCTTTTTTTGGGGGGGGGGGCAATGCTCTATTGAATGATGATCATCATACTTTTATTTATTTACAACTCAATGATTACAACTCGATACTAGAACAAAGTATGACTCTATATGGATGCCTCCGGCGGTGTACCGGGATATGCAATGAATCAAGAGTGACAAGTATGAAAAAGTTATGAACGGTGGCTTTGCTACAAATACTATGTCAACTACATGATCATGCTAAGCAATATGACAATGATGGATGTGTCATGATAAACTGGATGCTGGAAAGTTGCATGGCAATATATCTCGGAATGGCTATGGAAATGCCATAATAGGTAGGTATGGTGGCTGTTTTGAGGAAGATATAAGGAGGTTTATGTGTGAAAGAGCGTATCATATCACGGGGTTTGGATGCATCGACGAAGTTTGCACCAACTCTCGATGGGAGAAAGGGCAATGCACGGTACCGTAGAGGCTAGCAATGATGGAAGGGTGAGAGTGCGTATAATCCATGGACTCAACATTAGTCATAAAGAACTCATATACTTATTGCAAAAATCTACAAGCCATCAAAAACCAAAGTATTACGCGCATGCTCCTAGGGGGATAGATTGGTAGGAAAAGACCATCTCTCGTCCCCAACCGCCACTCATAAGGAGGACAATCAAATAACACCTCATGTTTCAAATTTGTTGCATAACGTTTACCATACGTGCATGCTACGGGACTTGCAAACTTTAACTCAAGCACTTCTAAAATTCACAATTACTCTACTAGCATGACTTTGATATTACTACCTCCATATCTCAAAACAATTATCAAGCATCCAACTTTTCTTAGTATTCAACACACTCAAAAGAAAGTTTCACAAATCTTGAATACCAAGCATGTTATTATTAAGCAAATTACCATGCTATTAAGACTCTCAAAATAATTTAAGTGAAGCATGACAGATCAATAGTTTCTTTAAAACAAATCCACCACCGTGCTCTAAAAAATCTAAGTGAAGCACATAGAGCAAAATTATAGCGCTCAAAAGATATAAGTGAAGCACATGGAGCAAAACTACTTAGCTCAAGAAGATATAAGTGAAGCACATAGAGTATTCTATCAAATTCTAATTCATGTATGGCTCTCTCAAAAGGTGTGTACAGCAAGGATGATTGTGGCACACTAGCAACCAAAGACACAAATAATACAAGACGCTCCAAGCAAAACACATATCATGTTGGTGAATAAAAATATAGCTCCAAGTAAATTACCGATGGAAGTGGACGAAAGAGGGGATGCCTTCCGGGGCATCCCCAAGCTTTGACTTTTTGGTGTCCTTGGATTATCTTGAGGGTGCCAAGGGCATCCCCAAGCTTAGGCTCTTGCCACTCCTTGTTCCATAATCCATCACAAGAATTCACCCAAAACTTGAAAACTTCACAACACAAAACTTAAAGTAGAAAACTCGTGAGCTCCGTTAGCGAAAGAAAACAAAAAACCACTTCAAGGTACTGTAATGAACTCATTCTTTATTTATATTGGTGTTAAACCTAATGTATTCCAACTTCTCTATGGATTATAAACTATTTTACTAACCATAGATTCATCAAAATAAGCAAACAACACACGAAAAACAGAATCTGTCAAAAACAGAACAGTCTGTAGTAATCTGTAGCTAGCGCAATATATGGAACTCCAAAAATTCTAAAATAAATTTCTGGACGTGAGGAATTTATCTATTAATCATCTTCAAAAATAATTAACTAAATATCACTCTCCAAATAAAAATTACAGCAGTTCTCGTGAGCGCTAAAGTTTCTGTTTTTTTACAGCAAGTTCAACAAGACTTTCCCCAAGTCTTCCCAACGGTTCTACTTGGCACAAACACTAATTAAACACAAAAAAACACAACCAAAACAGAGGCTAAATAATTAATTTATTACTAAACAGGAGCAAAAAGCAAGGAATAAAAATAAAATTTGGTTGCCTCCCAACAAGCGCTATCGTTTAACGCCCCTAGCTAGGCATAAAAGCGAGGATAGATCTAGGTATTGCCATCTTTAGTAGGCAATCCATAAGTGGCTCTCATGATAGTTTCATATGGCAATTTTATTTTCTTTCTTGGAAAGTGTTCCATGCCCTTTTTAATGGAAATTGAAATCTAATATTCCCTTCCTTCATATCAATAATCGCACCAACCGTTCTAAGGAAAGGTCTACCAAGAATAATAGGGCAAGAAGGATTGCAATCTATATCAAGAACAATGAAATCTACGGGCACATAATTTCTATTTGCAACAATAAGAACATCATTAATCCTTCCCATAGGTTTCTTAATAGTAGAATCCGCAAGATGCAAGTTTAGAGAGCAATCATCAAAATTGCGGAAATCTAGCAAATCACACAAAGTTTTGGGGATAGTGGAGACACTAGCACCCAAATCACACAAAGCATAAAACTCATGATCTTTAATTTTAATTTTAATAGTTGGTTCCCACTCATCATAGAGTTTTCTAGGGATAGAAACTTTCAACTCAAGTTTTTCTTCATAAGATTGCATCAAGGCATCAACAATATGTTCGGTGAAGGCTTTCTTTTGACTATAAGCATGTGGAGAATTTAGCACGGATTGCAACAAGGAAATACAATCAATTAAAGAGCAACTTTCATAATTAAATTCCTTGAAATCCAATATAGTGGGTTTAGCAACATCTAGATTTTTATTTCTTTCAATCCCACTTTCATCAATTTCATCATAAAGATCTAAATACTCCGAATTTTTAGAACGCCTTCTAGGTAAAGGAAGATCATATTCAGTTTCATCAAGATTCATATTGCAAAACAAAGATTTAATAGGAGACACATCAATAACTTTTAGATCTTCATCTTGATTTTCATAGGAATTGGAAGAACACGCTTTAATAAAGGCATCTTTGGAAGCACGCATCCTAGCGGTTCTTTCCTTGCACTCATCAATGGAAATTCTCATGGCTTTGAGAGACTCATTGATATCATGCTTAGGAGGAATAGATCTAAGCTTTAAAGAATCAACCTCAAGAGAAATTCTATCAACGTTCCTAGCCAAATCATCAACTTTAAGCAATTTCTCTTCAAGCAAAGCATTAAAATTCTTTTGTGAATTCATAAACTCTTTAACACTATTCTCAAATTCAGAGGGCATCTTATTATAATTTCCATAAGAGTTGTTGTAGGAATTCCCATAATTATTAGAAGGATTACTAGGATATGGCCTAGGATTAAAATTCCCTCTATAAGCGTTGTTACCAAAATTATTCCTACCAACAAAATTCACATCCATAGATTCATTGTTATTCTCAATCAAAGTAGACAAAGGCATATCATTAGGATCAGAAGAAACACTCTTAGTAGCAAATAATTTCATAAGTTCATCCATCTTTCCACTCAAAACATTGATTTCTTCTATCGCATGCACTTTTTTATTAGAAGATCTTTCAGTATGCCATTGAGAATAATTAACCATAATATTATCTAGGAGTTTAGTAGCATCTCCTAAAGTGATTTCCATAAAAGTGCCTCCCGCGGCCGAATCTAAAAGATTTCTAGAAGCAAAATTCAATCCGGCATAAAATTTTTGTATAATCATCCACAAATTCAAACCATGAGTAGGGCAATTACGTATCATTAATTTCATTCTCTCCCAAGCTTGTGCAACATGTTCATGATCAAGTTGCTTAAAGTTCATAATATCGTTTCTAAGAGAGATGATCTTAGCGGGAGGGAAATACTTAGAGATAAAAGCATCTTTGCACTTGTTCCAAGAATCAATACTATTTTTAGGCAAAGACGAAAACCAAGCTTTAGCACGATCTCTAAGCGAAAAAGGAAATAGCTTCAATTTAACGACTTCATTATCGACATCTTTTTTCTTTTGCATATCACATAAATCAACGAAGCTATTCAGATGAGTAGCGACATCTTCACTAGGAAGGCCGGCGAATTGATCTTTCATAACAAGATTCAACAAAGCAGTATTGATTTCACAACATTCAGTATTGGCAAGAGGAGCAATCGGAGTGCTAAGGAAATCATTATTATTGGTATTGGTGAAGTCACACAATTTGGTAGTATCTTGAGCCATCGCGACAGACAAGCAATCCAACACACGAGCAAACAAAAGGCAAGCGGGCAAAAAGAGGCAAACGGAGAAAGGGAAGGAGAAGGAGATTGGGAAAGAGAGGGCGAATAAAACGGCAAGGGTGAAGTGGGGGAGAGGAAAACGAGAGGCAAATGGCAAATAATGTAATGCGAGAGATAGGGATTGTGATGGGTACTTGGTATGTTAACTTTTTGCATAGACTCCCTGGCAACGGCGCCAGAAATTCTTCTTGCTACCTCTTGAGCTTGCGTTGGATTTCCCCGAAGAGGAAAGGATGATGCAGCAGAGTAGCATAAGTATTTCCCTCAGTTTTTGAGAACCAAGGTATCAATCCAGTAGGAGGCCACGCTCAAGTCCCTCGTACCTGCACAAAACGATAGCTACTTGCAACCAACGCGATTAGGGGTTGTCAATCCCTTCACGGTCACTTACGAGAGTGAGATCTGATAGATATAATATTTTTGGTATTTTTGGTATAGAGATGCAAAGTGAAAAGTAAAAGGCAAAGTAAAAAGCAAAGCAAGATTAAAGTGATGGAGATTGATATGATGAGAATAGACCCGGGGGCCATAGGTTTCACTAGTGGCTTCTCTCAAGAGCATAAGTATTCTACGGTGGGTGAACAAATTACTGTTGAGCAATTGACAGAATTGAGCATAGTTATGAGAATATCTAGGCATGATCATGTATATAGGCATCACGTCCGTGACAAGTAGACCGAAACGATTCTGCATCTACTACTATTACTCCACTCATCGACCGCTATCCAGCATGCATCTAGAGTATTAAGTTAAAAACAGAGTAACGCTTTAAGCAAGATGACATGATGTAGAGAGATAAATTCATGCAATATGAAATAAACCCCATCTTGTTATCCTCGATGGCAACGATGCAATACGTGCCTTGCTGCCCCTTCTGTCACTGGGAAAGGACACCGCAAGATCGAACCCAAAGCTAAGCACTTCTCCCATGGCAAGAACTACCAATCTAGTTGGCCAAACCAAACGGATAATTCGAAGAGACTTGCAAAGATAACCAATCATACATAAAAGAATTCAGAGAAGATTCAAATATTATTCATAGATAGACTTGATCATAAACCCACAATTCATCGGTCTCAACAAACACACCGGCAAAAAGAAGATTACATCGAATAGATCTCCACGAGAGAGGGGGAGAACTTTGTATTGAGATCCAAAAAGAGAGAAGAAGCCATCTAGCTACTAACTGTGGACCCGAAGGTCTGAGGTAAACTACTCACACTTCATCGGAGGGGCTATGATGATGTAGAAGCCCTCCGTGATGACGGCCCTCTCCGGCGGAGCTCCGGAACAGGCCCCAAGATGGGATCTCGTGGATACAGAAAGTTGCGGCGGTGGAATTAGGTTTTTGGCTCCTGTTCTGATCGTTTGGGGGTACGTAGGTATATATTGGAGGAAGGAGTGCGTCGGTGGAGCACCGAGGGGCCCACAAGGCAGGGGCGCGTCCCTAGGGTGGTGGGCGCGCCCCCCACCCTCGTGACCGCCTCTTTGACTCCTTGGAGTAGGGTCCAAGTCTCCTGGATCACGTTCGGTGAGAAAATCACGTTCCCGAAGGTTTTATTCCGTTTGGACTCCGTTTGATATTATGTTTCTCCGAAATACTGAAATAGGCAAAAAACAGCAATTCTGGGCTAGGCCTCCGGTTAATAGGTTAGTCCCAAAAATAATATAAAAGTGGAAAATAAAGCCCTGTATAGTCCAAAACAGTAGATAATATAGCATGGAGCAATCAAAAATTATAGATACGTTGGAGACGTATCACCTATGTATTCCCAAATATCCCGAAACCAACAAAGGCATCCGCGAAAACACTTTCCCGCCACCGCAACCTTCTGTACCCGTGAGATCCGATCTAGGGACCTTTTCCGGCACCCTGCCAGAGGGGGATTCGATCATGGAGGGCTTCTACATCAACTCTGTTGCCCTTTTGATGAAGCGTGAGTAGTTTACCATAGACCTACTGTTCCATGCCTAGTAGCTAGATGGCTTCTTCTCTCTCTTTGATTCTCAATACAATGTTCTCCATGATGTTCTTGGAGATCTATTCGAAGTAATATTTTTTGTGGTGTGTTTTCCTAGATCTAGTGAATTGTGGATTTATGATAAGCTTATCTATGAATATTATTTGAATCTCCTCTGAATTCTTTTATGCATGATTTGATATCCTTGTAATTCTCTTCGAACTATCGGTTTCATTTGGCCAACTAGATCGGCTTTTCTTGCAATGGGAGAAGTGCTTAGCTTTGGGTTCAATCTTGTGGTCTCCCTTCCCAGTGACAGTAGGGGTAGCAAGGCACGTATTGTATTGTTACCATCGAGGATAAAAAGATGGGGTTTTCATCATATTGATTGAGTTAATTCCTCTACATCATGTCATCTTACTTAATGCGTTACTCTGTTCTTCATGAACTTAATACTCTAGATGTAGGAAGGAGTCGGTCGATGTGTGGAGTAATAGTAGTAGATATATAATCGTTTCGGTCTACTTGATGCGGATGTGATGCCTATATTCATGATCATTTTCTTAGATATCGTCATAACTTTGTGCTTTTCTATCAATTGCTCAACAGTAATTTGTTCACCCACCGTATTATTTGCTACCATGAGAGAAGCCTCTAGAGAAACCTATGCCTCCTTGGGTCTATTTTCCATCATATAAGTTTCTATTTTCCATCATACAAGTTTCCGATCTACAATATTAATTTCCGATCTACTATTTTTGCAATCTTTTACTTTCCGGTCTATAAACCAAAAATATCAAAAATACTTTACCGTTTATCTTTATCTATCAGATCTCACCTTTGCAAATAACCGTGAAGGGATTGAGAACCCCTTTATCGCATTGGGTGCAAGTTGTTTGATTGTTTGTGCAGGTATTCGGTGATTTGTGTGTGGTCTCCTACTGGATTGATACCTTGATTCTCAAATTGAGGGAAATACTTATCTCTACTTTGCTGCATCACCCTTTACTCTTCAAGGGAAAAACCTACGCACGCTCAAGAAGTAGCAAGGACCTTATGTTATCGAAGAAGTTTAACGATCTGGAGCAATAAAAATAAATAATGCCGAAGGTACTAACCCGAAGGTTGTCAATGGGCAAAGAATAAAACATTATATCTTAGGTACGCCCATTAATGTTGACATCAATATTATCCAAACTATGGCACCGGAAGAACACATAAAAGAAACCTTCCAGAACACTCTAGAATCGTGAAAAAAGAGGAGTACGTGATACGGTAAGTAAACAGACTCTGAAAAATCCACAAAAATATTTTTTGTCGGTTCTGGAATATATTAAAAATTAGGGAAATAAGAAACAACACTACTGCAGGATGCTGCTAACGCGACACTACGATCAGAGACCCTTTGACAAAACTGTGTGCGATGCATTAATCACAAATGGGGATGTAAAAAACCGTAAAAAAGGTGCAAAATGTTTGCGATGGAGGATGCATCAAACACGGTTCAGATTTTAGTTGCGTGTGCGATGCTGGGCACACAGTTAACCCGTTCGAACTATTTGCGATGAGGCAGAACAACAGAAACGGGCAGCCATATCAATGTGTGTGTGATATACGGCATACAGTTCACTCTGATGAACCATTTGCTATTAAGGAGTGCAACATAAATGGCTAGCCAGATCAAGGTGTGTGTGATATAGGGCATACGGTTCACTCGGATGAACTATTTTTGATTAGCGAACACAACAAAAATGGTTCAACTTAACAAAATGTGTGTGATACATGGCAAGCAGTCTACTCGGGTGAACTATTTGTGATGAGAATTTACAACACAAACGGTTAATACAGCTAGTTTGTGTGTGATTCTGTATGTACAAAAAAATTCAAAAAATGCAAACTAGTTTCTTGTGGTGGCTAGGTGTATCGCACATGATGTGTGTGCGTGTACTCATGTGCGATGATTAGTAAGTTACACATGCATTTCCTTAGGTTAACACTTGTGTGATAAATAACATGTGGCAACTACGTGGTCAACCTTCTACCATCAATAAATTTTGACCTTGTTTCTCGTCACATTGCTGATTACAACGCAATAAGTAATTGCAAATCTGTTCACACCTATCAAACTATAATGTCTTCACACTTAGCACCGGGCTATAAAAACTACCCACTCGAAAATTACTTCACAGTTCCTCTCCTCATCACCCACAAAACTGGTTTTTTCTGTCAAGTCATTCCGCCATGATCGGTAGGAGGAATTTAGGGTGGACATATAACCAAGAAGCAAAGACCAAGGCCGCGGAAGCACTAGAGAGGTCCCGCGCGAAGCCGCAGCCGTAGCAGAGATGTCCCGGCGCGCCACGGAACCCTCGAACAAGCTCCCACGGGCACGCGAGGGCTCTCACAAGTGCGTTCATGGTGTCGGCCATCGCGACGAGTCGGCGTTCCTGAAGTCCTTCACCAGCGATGACGACATTCTTGCTGGCATCACTACGCAGCAGGAGCTGGTCGACGGCTTGATGAAGCTGCTCAAGATCCGCGCTGCCTCGATTGACAAGGCGACCGGCCTCATCGAGCAAGTCATGGGTGACAATGTGAAGCTCCTCAAGTTGGTCGACGAGAAGGAGGAGGAGGCCGCCGGCTGGAAGATACTGCATGAGCAGAGCATTGCCTCAGAGATGATGCTGAAAGCGGTCGTCGAGGAACTGATGGGTGCCTCGAGGAAGCTCCGGATCGAGCACGAGCAGGAGGTGGAGGAATCTGTGGCTGCTTTCAAGCAAAGTCGTGAGGAATTGAAGAAGGAGCTAGAGGATTTCGCCACCCGGTGATCCATCGACGAGTAGAGACAGTAGCGACCCGGATCGTTGTCTGCAATTTCCTTCTTCTCTTGCCCCCGTGTCTTCCGGGCTTTGCCGCATGTGGCATTTTAAATTATCTGGAATATGTAAGACAATTATTATCTGCGCCATTGTAAATTTGTCATCGTATTATCCGTTGCCATTTTATATGTGGTCATATTACCTGTTGGCCTATGTGGCAATTTAAATTAGGGCGGTATATGAGTTGAAAAAACAAAGAAAGCAAATGTTGCCATGGGATCACAAGCAAACACCCTCTGTCCAGGTGCTTTAATTAACCCATTAATGGAGAAGTTGTGAGCGAGGCGGGCGGCGGCTGGTGGATGGAGGTCAAAGAGCTTGCTTCCCGATGAGCATGGGCGGCCTTGCTGCTCACACGTGTCCCGTCGAGCCTGTGAGGTGGACAGGATGCACGCGTCCCATCAAGCCTGCGCGGTGGACTGCTCCCACGCGTCCCGTCGAGCCTGCGCGGCGGACTTCTCGCGCTCGTCCTGTCTAATCAAACAGTTGCACGCACGCCACCGAGTATGGTTAAATTTCGACATGGTAAATATAATACAACCATTTGCGATATTAACATCTTAGCTTTTTGTTTCAATAAGGACTTCGTTGGCTACTAATGTGTGCGCCTCTTCTCAAACTGGACGATTTTTTTACCACGACATATATGTGCCATGTCATGAAACCATGCCAAGTTTCTTGTTTTTTGGGTGACTTTTTGATTTACTAGGATTTGAAAACCGATATTCTCAATGTTTCAGGACGACAACAAGTTTGTAATTCATTCTCATTCCTTAAACGAGACCTAAACATGCACACAATGACACATGTACGATTTCCACCCATTTTGCTTCACTTGAGCATGTGGATGTAGTTCAAATTTGAATTATGGACTACATTAAATGCATAGAAAACTTAGTAATTAGTAATATATATACAATGGCCAAACGAACCCTTAACAGTTTCAAATTTCAGCCCGACACTCCTGTTATTCTATGTTGCCTATAGAAAACAAAGTTCAAGGTGAGAAGAGGCAGCGATTATCGTTTAAATTTCAGCATGGATATCTTGTCATTCCATGTTGCCCGTAGAAGAAAATGCAAGGCGAAAAGAGCCAGTGATTACGTTTCGCCCACAAGGGGGATACGTTTCCCTATCGGAACCACGAGGCTTCTTTGAGAGAAGCTCCAATTTTTGTAAGAGGTTTGTAATAAAGCTTGGCCCAAATTGGACAATGTTTTTACCACGACATATATGTGCCTTGATGTGACACCATGCCACCTTTGATGACTTTCTGGTGAGTTTACGATTTATCGGGACTTAAAAACTAAGATTAGAAATGTTTGAGGATGAGCCATGACACCAGTACGGTTGTAATTCGTTCCCATTCCTGGCATGGGACCTAAAAATGCACCCAACGAAACATGTATAATTTTTCTAGACATTTTGTGGAACGGGAGCATGTATTTGTAGTTCAGATTTGAATTGTGGACATTAAATGCCTAGGAAACTCAATTAGTGTATAAAAAGGCCAAACGAACCCTGAATAAGTTTAAATTTCAGCACGGATATCCTGTTGTTCCATGTTGCCCGTAGAAGAAAATACAAGGCGAAAAGAGGCAGTGATTATGTTTCGCCCACAAGGGGGACACGTTTTCCTATCGGAACCACGAAGCTTCTTTGAGTGAAGCTCCGGGTTGTAAGATACTTGTAATAAAACTTGCGCCACAACAGACGAAAAAATTCCTCGACATATAAGTGCCATGTCGTGACACCATGGGAGGTTTCACAATTTTCAGCTTAGTTTTGGATTTACGTGGATTTAAAAACCAAGATTATTCTCACGAAATGTTTTCAAATAGCACACGGTTCACTCACGAAAGCCGATATTCAATGAAAACTACATGGAAACCATATTTTAAAGTTTCATAAAAATCTGGAAAAAATGTGGGATGTTAAGAAGTTGATGTTTTATTGCGACATAAAATTTCAAGTTGAAAAATATTACGAGATGTGAGCTATGAAAAAGACAAATTCCGCCCTGAATAGTGACATTACTATTCAGCACTATTCAACACTGATTTTGTCTTTTTCATAGCTCACATCTCGTAATGTGTTTCAACTTGAAATTTTCTGTGGCAATAAAACATCATCCTCTTAACATCCCGCATTTTTTGGATTTTTTTTAAAACTTCAAAACATCTTTTTCTCATGGTTTTCACCAGTTTCCACCGAATGTTGCTTTATGTATGATATCCCCCCCCCCCCGCTGCGCACGCGATCTGAGTCGTGCGTTCTGACTGGCCAGAACCAAACCCCACGGATCATACATGTGCATCGTTGGATGCTCCCAGATCAAACGGAAACCCTGAGCCCTTTCGACATTACATGCAGTACATGGGTAAGCACTATGCGCATGCATCGTGTAGCTCACGCTTCCTTCTCTACTAGGTTTTCATTCAAAACAGGTTACCGTTTCCCGCCTCTTCTCCCAGATATGCATGATGTAGATGTTTGTTTATTCTTATAGTTCATCTGATCCAAAATCAATTAGTTTTATAAAAACACGATTTTAAGATTCATGGAATTGTGCATTATAAATGTAAAAAACAAAAAGTGGCAATTCATTTCAAAAAAAGGTTTGGGCAATTAAGATATGGAAGATTCTAGAGAACAAAGGAGAAGTGCTTGTGTTTTGAGGTTTGTGCATTATGCTTAAGTTCAACCATGGAGTCTTCTAGATTGTACATGTGGCAGAATCTGGTGGAATGTAGATGATATCCAACGGCCAGTAGTGCTCGGATTTGCCATCGCTGTACCGTCGGATTGGCTTCATCCGACGAGCAACTTTCAAAGTTATTCGCACACTATATAGGTGTATAGATATAGATGTATATATATATATATGTGTGTGTGTGTGTGTATGTCCCGTGCTAGACAAAATAAAGTTTGAGCGCATGCGTGGGACGCCCCCCCCCCCCCGCCGCCGCTTCAAAGTTGGGAAACTGACATCATAGGTATTGAACCAGGCTTGGAGTCGGGTACGGTGTTCGGTTTGTAATGTGGTTGGCGTGGCCCATTGAAGTGGTGCATTTGGGATTTAAACACATCATACACCATCGTACCCATACATATTTACGAGCCCCATGTAGTGTATACGGGGTCTTATGATCGACCACGTCTCCCTTGTGCTTTTTTTTGTGACGACATGGATATCTGTGGGCTCCCCGAGTGCATATATATCATCCCTTTGACTGATAATGAGGGGTATGTGTTGGCCATGAATGGATTCCTCCTAGTTCGTATTAGGGCCGGTCACCGTCAAATGTCGGTCAACCAAAGCTCGAGCTCATGCGTTGTCAGGATTCCCTCCCAGATGCTCGGATTGTTGGGTTCGACCTACATCAAACCCTGCGTACGTATCTCGTCCTTAACTACCTTGCCTTCATGGTTGTTGTGTGTATCGAGAGGTAGGCACCACATCTAAATTGTACATTATTCTATATTGAAAACACACATTGTAGGATCGTGGGTTCCGGCAAACCCTTGAGGTTCGAACACTTGGGTGCACATGAAGATCTCTCTCTCTATCTCTCGCTCTCGCTCACTCTCGCAATGATCTCTAGGCCTAGCTCGCCGAACCCAAGGAACAAGAGACACGAGAGTTTATACTGGTTCGGGCCACCGTTGTGGTGTAGTACCCTACTCTAGTGTGGTGTGGTGGATTGCCTGGTAGGCTGAGGATGAACTAGTACAATGGGTGAACAACCTCTTGAGGGGAGGTGTTCTTGAGCTCAATGAGCTGGTGAGATGGCCTTGGTGGAGTGGATCCAATCCAAGATGAGCCGATCCCTGACTATGGTGCTGGCTAGCCCTATTTATAAAGGCCCTAGTTCTCTTCCCAAATGTTTAGGCGGGAAGGGATCCCACAATGGCCAATTTCGAAGGGGGACAACTAGTACAAGTTATCCTAACAAAAGGTGGTCTTCGCCTACCAAAGGCTCTGGTGGTGACGCCGCCGCGGGCTCCACGGTGACCTCCGTCCTGCCGTCCTGCTGGTCTTGGTCTTGTTGCACCGATATGGAAACCTTTTCCTGATACCTCGGGATTCCTAGCATGCGCTTGCCTCTTTAGCACCAAAGAGGAAATTGGCACCCTGCGCCCGCTGGTGCCCGCCCGGCCTTGGTCGTCATGGCTCACGTCACGTGGACCTCGCCAGGTCCACCTTGCATAGATATCTCCACTCCTCGGGAGCCAGCCTAGGGAGGCTGCCCCGGAGGAGGTCTCGGTGTCATCCGCCTCGCGAGTCTTGGCCCCTCGCGAGGGTCTTGAGTGGTTGCTGCTGAAGATGGGCCGTACCAGGCCACTGGATGAGCCACGCCCTGGGCCACAGGCAGGCAAGTCTGGGTACCCCCATTGCCAGGACGCCGACTGTCGGATCACGGATTCCGGCAAAACCCTTCAGGTTCGAACACTAGGGTGCGCGCGAAGATCTCCCCCCTATCGATCCACGTCCTAACTTAGCTAAGATCTCACGAACTAACTCGACGAACTCGCAACACAAAGGACACAAGATTTATACTGGTTCGGGCCACCGTTGTGGTGTAATACCCTACTCCAGTGTGGTGGTGGATTGCCTCTTGGGCTGAGGATGAACAGTAGAAGGGGAAGAACAGCCTCCTGAGGTTGAGGTGTTCTTGTGTTTGGTGGGTGTGCCGCCAAGGATGTGGTGGCTCCAATCTCAGATCTCTCCTCCTCTCCTCCTCTCTCCTAGCTACGGTGGTGGCTAGTCTTATTTAGAGTGGCCTTGGTCCTCTCCCCAAATATTGAGCGGGAAGGGAGCCAACAACGGCCAATTTGAAAGGGGACAGCTAGTACAAGCTATCCTGACAAAAGCAGTTTTCGCCTGCCAAAGGCTCTGGTGGTGACGCCGTCTTGGGCTCCACGATGACCTCCGTCTTGCTGTCCTTCTGGTCTTGGTCTCGTTGCACCAATATGGAAACCTTTGCTTGATGTCTCGGTACTCTGCGCCTGCACTTGCCCCCTTAGCACCAAAGAGGAAACAAGAAAGCTGCGCGCGCTGGCGCCCGCTTGGTCTCGATCGTCAGGGCTCACGTCACGAGAACCTCACGAGGTTTGCCCGGCCTTAAACTATCCGCCCCTCACGAGCTAGCCTGGTGAGGGCACTCTTGAGGAGGTCTTGTGTCGTCCGCCTCGCGAGGCTTGGCCCCTCGCAAGGGTCTTGATTCCTTGTTGATGAAGATGGGTCGTACAACCCTGCTAGCAAAGCCACGCTGTGGGCCATAGGCAGGCAAGTCTGGGGACCCCCATTCCTAGAATGCCGACAGTAACCCCTGGGCCCAAGGCACGCCCGGGCTTGGCTTCGAGGTGAAGCAAAAGGTCAAGTGCAGAGCGCTGCGAGCCCCAATAGCCCGCGGCCTTGGTCGACCCGTGGCGGTTGATTGGACATGGGCGTCTCTGCTTCCCCATGATGCCTCAGCAACTGCCCTACTTGACAAGTCCCTGCGACAAGCAAGGAAAACCATCATTACCTGTGATTGTGGGGGGTGCTGGTTGGCCTTCTCCTAGTATAAATGGTAGGGGGCGAAGCCCCCGTCGCCCTTCCTTCCTTTCCCTCTCCCGCTTCTTCTTCTTCCTTGCTCCACTCCTTGCTTGTGCAGACATGGCACCGATCCGGAGGTTCTCGGCCGCAGAGAAGGGCAAGGCTCCCCTCAACATGACCGAGCTGCTCCCGTCGAAGAAAAGGAGGTCTCATCGCCGCGAGATGGTCGTGAGGCCGGTGGTGTTGCGGCCTTGGTATGAGAGGCCGCCTCCTGGTTACCCGCTGCCCTTGTACGCTCACGCTGACGATTCCGGGGGGAGGAGCGGTGACCGACGTAGCCCGCGCCAGGGCCATGGTCGCCGTGCCGCGGAGGCGTGCATCATTGCCCCAAGGGTCCATGTTGCAGACTCTTCGCGCGAGTTCGTGCTGTGGGCGGCGATGCCCCCGAGCACCTAGATATGCATCCCGCCATTCTTCGCCGCTGAGATGCCGCCGAGGGGCCTTCGCGAACTTTGGCTACAGCACGCCGACTGTGATGCCCCAGTGACTGGAGCGGAGATTGGAACCGTTGCCTCCAGGAAGATCTTCATGACCTGAGGCTGGGGCGAGATTGCCCGAGTCTACCGTGCGGAGGGCGCCCTCATGATCCAGTTCGAGTACGACGACGCCTCTGTGCTGTTCTTCAAGGTCTTCAACGAAAAGGCCGCCGCTTGGAGTGCTACCCTGAAGGAGGTCACCAGGACGACACTGCGGCGGGCGCGGGGCCCACCACCGGTCTCGCCTACAGCTCCTCCAGCCACACCAGCGGCACCTGGTGGTCCGGCAACTCTCCTGAGCTCTTGGAGTCTCCGGAGACGAGCGATGACAGCTATGTGCCCCCGAGCTCCCGCTGAGTCCAGCCGCCGTCGCCGCTGATCTGGATGGGGTTGGCGCTGGCCTCACGTGGCCCACTTTTGATGATGGCACCGGCGACATCTGGTGCGTGTAGATAGAACTCCTAGGAATTCCTTCCCTTTTGTTCCCTGCGAGGAATCGAGAAATGAACCCCGTGGGGGCGTGTAAAGCGTCTGTAATGCCTTTTGTCAATATAGCCCTTATTATGAAGATTTGAGTGCGCATGTCCTGCCGAGGCTCGGCCTCCCCTTTCCAATCCCGTGGCATCTTTGTGCTCTGCACTGACAGGTCCCGGTCCCTAGGCAGGATGCAGCCGTCGCTGGTATGACAGGTCGCGTGCCGTGGTCAAGGCCAGGAGGTGAGCGGCCTAAGGTCCCGTAAGAGCTCCTGAGGCGCGATGCTCAAGAGGTCCCCTTTAGGGTGCAAGCAACTGTCTTAGGATGGGAAAGGAAGAAAACTTTACCGCAGCAGGGCAGCGAAGGGAGTGAGCGAGGGTCTCGTGCCGCAGGCGACTGGTGGATCCAGAGCGAGAACTTATCTTGGATGTCTGGGGTCGGCTCCTCGAGTCGCGCCGGACTCGCACGTCGGTCGCTGTAGTGTGGCTAGGTCTGGCCCGTGCGGGCCTCCCCCTCCCCTCCATGTCCTTCTTGGTGCTTTGTGTCCTCAGGTCCTGACCCTTGAGCGAGCTCAGCCGCCGCTGGTATGCCAAGTCACGTGCCGTGGTCAAGGACAGGGGGTGAGGGCTAGAGAGCCAGTAAGAGCTCCTGAGGAGTGATGTTTAGGAGCCCCCCTTTTAACGCGCAAGTGAATCGCATGATAGAAGAGAGAGAGTCCGCGCTACCGCCTGCTGTGGCCCTCAGGAAGTTCCTGCAAGTTAGCGCGAGGATGGGCACCGGTCGCCGTGGTGATTGTTGGTTTGCTTCTGGCGCATGAGAGGGGACTCCCTACCGCGAAGAGCCCCCGGGGCGTGTACAGCCCCGCCCTGACACGTGGCTTGCATGGCAGGGCTAGACAAGGTGTGTCTGGGCACCAGTGAGCCAGCGCGGGGCTCTCGAGGCCCTATCTCAAGGCGGGTTGTGCCTGGCCTTGGTTCTTGTTTGTTGTCTTGGTCCTGCGAGGTGGTTAGACAACTTGCGCCGAACGAGTCTCCTGAGGTCATCGCGTGAAAAAGCCAAGCACCAACGGTCCCAAGAGGTGACGTGAACGGGGCTGGCCCGCCAGACAGAGCTCAGCCGCTGGATTTATCAATGTTGCGGGTATGGGCCTGAGCACAGACGTCATGCTTAACTTACTCACACGAAGGGTCCTGAAGAAAGACGGCCGACACGCGGCTCCCATGGTGGGTGACAATCAAGCAGGCGATATTCAGAGATAGATTAAGCATGGAAAGCAACCTAGCTCAAGTAAATGCAGGGAAGATGCATGCCACTAGGTCCAGCCCGAGCGGCTTGGGGATGATGCAGCCCAAGGGGCGCCCCCAACAGGGTAAGCTAAAGACATAAAAGGAAAGATACACACCACAGGGACGGACCCAGGCGGCCTGGGAATGATGCAGCCCTTGGGGCTCTCCCAGCTGAATGAACTTTGGAAAATGTCACCTGGTCCTGTTGATGAAGGAGAGTTGGGGTAGCTGAAGGCGTGTGGCGAAGGGGCTGCCCCTCATGAGCCACCGGGGCCCTGGGCCTCGGGAGGCTCTAGGGATCCAAGGGGTTCCTTGAGGACCGTCTTCATCTCCGTCAGCACAGCATGGTGCCTGGCCTCCTGAGCCGCCAGGATGCTCCACAGGTTGCGTTGATAGGCGGCCGCCATGCTCAGCAGGCCAAGGGGCATGCAGACGAAGTTGTGAGGTGGGCCCTCGCAGCATCCCACGCGCGAAGGCCAGAGAAGCTCCTGAGTGGCAGCCCGATTGAGCCCTGGTATGTCGATGCAGACACACAGTCCGGCATCCTCACCTGGATGGGGAGCTGCACCTGGTGAGCAGCGGCCGCCGCGCATGGCCCTCGCGTCTTGCGGTTCCTGAGTGGTCTTGGTGATCAACTTCTGAGCGGTGGGCACTCCTTGCCCTGTGTTCTTGAAAGGGGACAGCTAGTACAAGCTATCCTGACAAAAGCAGTTTTCGCCTGCCAAAGGCTCTGGTGGTGACACCGTCTTGGGCTCCACGATGACCTCTGTCTTGCTGTCTTTCTGGTCTTGGTCTCGTTGCACCAATATGGAAACCTTTGCTTGATGCCTCAGTACTCCGCGCCAGCACTTGCCCCCTTAGCACCAAAGAGGAAACAAGGACGCTGCACGCGCTGGCGCCCGCCTGGTCTCGATCATCATGGCTTACATCACGAGAACCTCGCGAGGTTTGCCCGGCCTTGAACTCTCCGCCCCTCACGAGCCAGCCTGGTGAGGCTGCTGCTGAGGAGGTCTCGTGTCGTCCGCCTCGCGACGCTTGGCCCCTTGCGAGGGTCTTGATTCCTTGTTGATGAAGATGGGCCATACAGGCCTACTAGCAAAGCCACGCCATGGGCCGCAGGCAGGCAAGTCTGGGGACCCCCGTTCCTAGAACGCCGACACCAACAGTAGCCCCCGGGCCCAAGGCATGCTCGGACATGGCTTCGATGCGAAGCCAAAGGGCAAGTTTGGAACACCACGTTCCCCAATAGCCTACAGCCTCGATTGACGCGTGGCGACTGACGGGATGTGGGGGCCTCCACTTCCCCATGTAGCCTCGATTACCGCCTGGCTAGGCAACCACTGTCGTCTCCATAGCTCCGCCTCCCTTACAGGCAGCACTCTCTGCAGCTCCCTCATCTTCCGAAAGGCAGCGGATTTCTTCCACCGGTCCAATCTGACACCAACTCCCCCCTCCGCCATGGCACCAAGCCGAAATAAGAAGGGGAAGAAGGAGTCCCATGCCTCGACCCCCGCAATGCAGGTCTTCGAGCCCGCCATCGAGAGGTCGGTGGTGCTCAACCAAGAGGCGATGGGCAAGGTGCGCCCGGCGCTTGCCGTTGATTTCAATGAGTGGGGGCGACGGTGGCTTGGCCTGCTTCCCACACCGAAATTGTCAGGACGGCCATCGAGGTCCCCATCCATCTTCACGTCCTCTAGGTAGGCTTGATTCCTCTATTCTCCAATTTCTTCAATGCGGTGCTCTCGCATTACCAGATCAATGCGCTGCATCTCGATGCCCAATCCATCATCCTCCTTGTTGTCTTTGCCTTCGTCTGCGAAGCCATGGTGGGCCTTTCCCCTTCCGTGGCCCTGTTTCGCCACTTGTTCTCATTGCACCTGACAGATCCTCTCCGGCGCTCAGGGTGTGTATCCCTTCAGGCTGTCGCGGCGACGGCCGGCTCGGGGATCAACTTAGAGCTCTCGCCGGTCGTCGGAGGCTTTAGGAAGAGGTGGGTGTTTGTTGACGTTGGTGTGCGCAGCCCCCTGCTGCTGCTCCCGGTGATTTCAGCTACTCCGAGCTCCGGTTGGGGGTACGCGAAGCTCACTGATAGGCGGCTCGCCCATGTCTGGCAGCATCTTGCCAGGCTGAAGGACCTCAGAGTGACGGCGTCCATGGTGGTGAAGGAGTTCATCCGGTGTCTCATCGCTCCGCTTCAGCGCCACTCTCGACAAATGTGGACCTTCTACAGCTACGGGGACCGCATGAGGCTTCAGGCTCCGGCTCTTCCCCCTGAGGCGCGGCACACGGTGCTCGAGCTCCTAACGGGTGACCCGATGCCAGCCAAACTACCGGAGGAGGGCTGTCTTCTGTACTGCTGCTCGAACAAGGTGGAGTTCGTGAAGCAGATGCCCCTCTTCGACGAATGGGGACTACGCCCAGTTGGCCTTGAAGGTCCTCGTGAGAGCCCCGTCTTCGTGGCCCCTTGCCTGCCGCCAACGCCATGCCCGCCCCAGAAGTGGGTGCAGGGGGCGGTTGTTGTCGAACGATGGCGGCGCTGCTGCTGGGGAACCGACACCACTCGGGGCTCCTGAAGTGTTGTCCTTTGGGAACCGGGAGAGCCGTCCTGAGGAAGCGGCCGGGGGGACGACGCAATCCAACGCTCCTGAGGCCGGAGCCCCCGAGGCCTTAATGAATCGCCACGAGGCGGGTACCGAGGTCTCCACTCGGTCCAGCACCCCTAAGGTCGCCGCCTCAGGAGTCACACCATCCGCGCCCGGCCTTGGTGATCGCGCCCAGGGCTTCGGCCAGCTCCAACCGAACTTCAAAGCGCTCCGCAAGAGGAAGGGGTCTCCAAGATGCATTGGTGACGCCTTTCGGCCATTGAAGCAGAGGAAGTACATTGCCATTGACGAGTGAGTACTTCCTCTTTGTAATCTTGAGCGCCACTTCTCCTCCTGACCATAGTTCTTCAGGACCCCTTCCACCAGGGCGATGAAGTGTCCCGAGAAGCAACCCTCGCCTGCTTCAGGCTCTTTGCTGACCCTGAGTGCCTCAAGTCAACCCGCCATGCACTACGCGAGGCCTGCTGGGAAGGAGGATGCCCCAGCCTGGCGTCTTGACCCTGCGCTCTTGTTGTCCCTCCTTCGTGGTTCGGCCTGGGGTGCTGGGAGTGTGCCGAGGGCCCCTCCAATGGTGCTTCCCCATAGCTGGGCGACCTCGGCCCTGGCCTCACCTCTGAGCGACGAGGCCCCGCCCCACCGGGCCTCCACCGATATCTGGAGGGCAGCCGGAAAGGCGCCAGCCTCCAGCCCCCTGCCGGGAGCGGGCGAGCATCTTCGACCTTATCCAACACATCTTGGCACGGAGGACGGACTCGGCCGCACGTTTGAGCTTGCACGTGAGCGCAGAGTAGTCTGCCACAAGCTCTTCCGGGAGGCGATGGGCACACTGAGCCGGCTCGGAGATGAGCTTCTGGATGTTGACGCCCGCCTCGAAACCGAAAGCCTTCGGCTGGCGGACGAATGACATCAGCTAAAGGTGTCCATCGACTTCGGGCGTCTCCAGCGCAAGCGCGCCAACACGAAGGCTGAAGCATCCCTTGCCACCTCACGCAAGGCCAGCGCCCGGGCCTTGGAGGAGGCCGGGGAGGCTGATCACTGTTGCGCGGTCACAGAGAAATGCGAAGGGGAGCTCCGGGCTCTGAACGTCTCCTTGGAGCAGCAGGTCGAGGCACGCAGGGCCGCCTTGGCATAGATGAAGGGGGCGCCTTCCGACAAGGAGGAGATCTTGAAGCGTGAGGAGGTGCTGATGTTGAAGCCCACAGAGCGCGGCCTCGAGCTCGAACGGCTGGAGACGAGGGAGCACCAGGTTGTACAAGAGGAGGACGCCGCCACCGCGCGCGAAGCCAGGATTGAGGAGGAGGTTGATCATAGGGTGGCGGAGGCTTGAGCAGATCTTGCCAGCAGATACGACCTGAAGCTGAAGCTCGTGGAAGCCGAAGCTAAGGGCAGAACCACCACCCTCAGGTCAAGGTTGATGAAGCAGAACGGCACGAGAAGGCCGCTGTAGCGGCCCTGGTCTCCGTCCAGGCCGAGTTGGCCTCCGCCCGCGCCGAACTACTCCCGCTCCAGCGATGGGTTGCTGATGCTGAGTCCTTCGCGCAGCAAAGTAGGGAGGAAGCGCTCCGCCGGCAGACGTTACTGCGCGAGCATACTCCCATGCTCCGGGCCCTCAGGGTGAGGGCCAACCAGGCGCTGGGTGCCATCTGCGACGAACATGCCCCTCACCCCCACGCAGAGGACTATGCCAGCCACCTTCGCTTCTTCACCGATGTCGTGGCACGCCTGGAGGACCGGGCCGAGAGGGCCCGCGAGTTTGTCGAGGAAAAGAGCTGGGGCCTCCTTGGACGCGCGTTCTCCTATGTCTTCAGCCATGTTCAGAATGCCGACCCCAACTTCGATTTTGACGTCGTCATCGCCCCAGTGCCTGGAGCTATCCGGGATAACCTGGCACGCTGGGTGGACGATAATGTGGATGCTCTAGTCAGGGCTTTCAGTTCCAACGATGACGCAGTGGTGGTCGTGGTGGATGAAGGCGGCGTGGTTGATGATGGTGAAGACGACACTGGCGACGACGCCAGCAGCATGTCCGGGAGCGATTCGGAGGATGCTGCGGGCAACATGTCCGATTGAGCCCGCGCTCCTTGTTTTGAACATGCACGCAAAAGCTTGGGCATGGACCTTCAAGATGTAAGAGCATTTTGGGGAGGGGGAGCCCCTCATGCAATTAGACTATTGTTTTATTTCCCGAGCCAGACTTAAGGCGTGCTTTTGCAAGTTCTCAAGTTCTTCCACGAGTTTACTGTAGTGACTTACCTTAGTCTAGGCAGGCCTCAGACTGGTCTTGTAGTTGTCAATGTGCATTTCACCCGAGGGGAGTCCATCGCGGGCTCACGAGGTTTCGGGCTTCTGAGTAGCCTCCTAGTCCGCCCGAGAGGGCCTCGCGAGAAATGAGCGCTAGATCACGGCGAGAGGTGGGCACATACCACACCCGGCCCCCGCTCACGAGGTACTTGTAAGGGAGGGGCAGCTGGTGCGGGCCTCGAAACAAGGCACAGAGCCAAAAAAAACTCAAGAAATCAACATGAACGAGAAAAATGCCCCCCATTCTTGCCAAAGAAAATACGACTTCAAGTTCAGATCCAAAAGATGGCAAATCGAGCTACAGAAAAGGGGTTGAAAGAAAATGGCCGCGTCCAGCACCTAGCTAGTCTTCTTGTCTTCTCACCAGCATGGAGCTAAGTGCTTTCACTCGCTGTGAGTATAGTCATTGAGGGACAGTGTCGACGGCCAGCGCTGAGCATGGTGCTTCCACTAGGACGTGGACGGCAGCCCCCGAGGCCCGAGGGTGGCACTCCGGAGACTCTGGGGCATGTACAGCCCCACTCATTATTACATGAGAGTGTCACGAGTGGAGACCTTCACAGGCGCGAGCCTTGCTTCATATCGCCAGACGAGGGCCCCTCCTTGCGCCACCCTCAACCACCGTTGGGGCGTCCGGAAACCATGACGATGCCAAGGGTCAAAGGGGACGCTAGTGGCGCCCTCGGCGACCATGGGCCCTCTGCTAGGGGAGGGCTCGCTGGCGCCACCCTGGCAGAGGACCTATCTCCGGGCGACGCCTTGCCCCGTGCGAAATGAGGGAGGGCTTTGCTCCAGACCCCTCCCGTGCAGCCCCCAGTGCGCTGCCCCCGGCTGGAGTGGGGCTGCCGCGCTGGGGTCGCCGTCTGCCGCTATGGCCTGGTCCACCTGCGACCCATGGTTAGCGTAAGCCTGCTCCTGAGATATCAGTGGTACCCTGCGGTTATCGTTGTTGGCGAGGTCGGCGAGGCTCCTGGGCGGTTCATGGAAGGCCTTGACTTCCAACATCTCTTCTTCCCAGCCCGGCTCAAGGAACATGTTGGGGTCATCCTCCGGCGTGTACTCTCGATCCACCATGCGGGGCACATAGGCTTCATGAGCTGCCTCTCTGGAATCCCCGCTGAAACGCCCTATTCCCCACGCCGCCGAGTCCGACGCACCCCCTGGTGCCTGTAGGGTGGTGCCCCATTGGGACCATGAGGAGCAACGCCCGCACCTACGCCACCTGGGGGAGGCAAAGGCGTGACCGGAGGTCCGGCATCATGGGTCGTGCTAGCACTGGCGAGCCCTCCTGGTGCACCTGGGAGCACGTGGGCGTGACGAGGCCTGCTGTGCGATCTGGCCATAACTTGGGATGAAAGTAGGGAGCGAAAATGCGGCATACCCCTGGTTGCAACATCCAACAGCTCAACGACGCGCTCCAGCAACGTGTCGCGGCCGCTCTCCATTAGCCGGCATCGCAGCAGTTCCCGCGCCACCACGAGTGTGGCTCGCACGTTCGCCTGTTCCCGTTGGGTGTGTGGTGTCATCGCTGCCGTGTATCTTGAGGATCTTGCGGCAGCCCGCGTGCGCCGCGGTGTGAGGGTGGAAGGCATCGGTCCGCGCCGCCCGCGTCCTGCAGAGTTCGGTGGTGTGCGGGCCACCTGGAGTGCGGATTTGAGGTCTCCTTGGGTGGACGTGCCAAGCAGCCCAATGGTCGGCGTTGTTCCTCGAGTCGCCGGACATCGAGACCGTGGGGTGTTGGTGGATCAGCTGGCGGAAGGGAGGCTTCAGCGCACCCCTACCTGGCGCGCCAAATGTCGGATCGTGGGTTTCGGAAAACCCTTGAGGTTCGAACACTGGGGTGCGCACGAAGATCTCTCTCTCTCTCTCTCGCTCACTCACTCTCGGAACGATCTGTAGGCCTAGCTCGCCGAACCCAAGGAACAAGAGACATGAGAGTTTACACTAGTTTGGGCCACCGTTGTGGTGTAATACCCTACTCAAGTGTTGTGTGGTGGATTGCCTGGTAGGTTGAGGATGAACTAGTACAATGAGTGAATAGCCTCATGACGGGAGGAGTTCTTGAGCCCAATGAGCTGGTGAGATGGCCTTGGTGGAGTGGATCCAATCCAAGATGAGCCGATCCCCGACTATGATGGTGGCTAACCCTATTTATAGAGGCCCTGGTCCTCTTCCCAATTGTTTAGGCGGGAAGGATCCCACAACGACCAATTTCGAAGGGGGGAAAGTAGTACAAGTTATCCTGACAAAAGGTAGTCTTCCCCTGCCAAAGGCTCTGGTGGTCACGCCGTCGCGGGCTCCGCGGTGACCTCCATCCTGCCGTCCTACTGGTCTTGATCTTGTTGCACCGATATGGAAACCTTTTCCTGATGCCTCGGGACTCCTCGCTTGCGCTTGCCTCTTTAGCACCAAAGAGGAAACTGGCACGCTGCGCCCGCTGGCACCCGCCTGGCCTTGGTCGTCATGTCTCACGTCATGCGGACCTCGCCAGGTGCACCTTGCATAGATATCTCCGCTCCTCGGGAGCCAGCGTAGGGAGGCCGCCTCGGAGGAGGTCTCGGTGTCATCTGCCTCGCGAGGCTTAGCCCCTCGCGAGGGTCTTGAGTGGCTGCTGGTGAAGATGGGTCGTACCAGGCCGCTGGATGAGCCACGCCCTGGGCCACAAGTAAGCAAGTCTCGGTACCCCCATTCCCAGGACGCCGACACACATCACCCCTTCCCAATGTACATCATTTTGGGCCACATGCAAGAGGTGCTGTTTTTGTGGTCCCTCTCGTGCGATTTTTATGATGGTTCAATCTATTGGCCCAAGTGGTTTATCGACAACAACAACTGCCATTTGACCAAACGATAGATTCATTGGTCCGTCTGATGGTAGGTCATGGCGACATGCATGTATGAACAAAGTATCGATCATTACGTGCACCCGCCCCGCTGACACGAAGTGGGAGGTGGTGGGCCAAGCATCCTAGCTAGGTATGACATTATGTCATTATATATATCCTAGCTAGGTGGTTGTTAGGGTGCTTTCAGGTTTGCGAGGCAGGTGCCACCAAAGTTATGCATTGTGTATTTAAAGTTTTAAACATCCCCAATATTCGTACATATATTTGACCACTTCCAGGTGGTTCTTGACTTCTGGCCCCTCTCATCGATCTTCAACGACGCGCCCAACCATAGGCCCGCGGGGTCAAAGTTGTGCATTGAAATTTTGAACATCACATACCACCCTTTTCACTCATATATATTTGGGCCACATGCTGGTGTGGCTGTCTTTTGACCCTCGCCAGCGTTATTTTTTGCTGCAAAGACTCTGATGACCCTCAATGGACACGGGGCATAATATCTTAGCCATGTGCGATACAAGTGTGATGTGAATCACCACGCCTGCGCAAGTGCGAGCAAATTGAGGTGGAGGTAGTGGCTCAACCGTGTGTGATGCAAGTGCGCTGAAATCACCATGACCGCGGAAGCGCGAGCAAATTAAGGTGGAGGAACTGGCTCAAGCGTGTGCGATGCAAGTGTGCTGAAATCACCACGACCGCGCAAGCGCGAGCAAAGGGTGGAGGTACTGGCTTAATCGTGTGCGATGCAAGTGCGCTGTAAAATCACCACCTATGCAAGCTAAAGGCGGGTAAGTTTATTTGGAAATTAGGATGAACCGTGTGCAATAGACCAGCTAGCTAGAAATATAAAAAACAAACTACCCGCCTTGAGCGTTGCAAAAATCGGCGGATCCGCGCCACTTTTCTTTATTATCATACACGCATATTGTTATTGGACCATGCGTGATCTCGGGCACTCCCGCCCTGCATCAATTCCTTTACCCAAATTTTAGTAGTCGTCGTACTTCAACCGTCACCCACACTCCCCCAGCACCGACCTTATAGTAAAATTGCAGTAGCCGAGGCATTTGAACCGTCCCCCTCCCTCGTCCACCACCATCTCCAGCCACCATTACTAAAATTTTCAGTTGACGCAGTGTATCCTCAAACACCACCCCCCGTCCACAGTCCCCCACCCGCCCCCTCTCCCCCTCGAACCCTAGCTCGCGGCCGCCGCCGGTGCTGCCGCAACTTCTGTCGGTCTGCCCGTTCCTCCTAGCTTAGATAATAAAGTTCAGGTTACCCAACGATTCCCATACCGTCGCCCCACTCCCCTGAGTTTTTAGGTGAGGCCGGCGGTGTCCCTCCCCGCAAGATTGACATCCCCTGCTCCAGAATGTCGCAGCCTAAGCTCGACCACATATCCTAGGGAGCCCGACAAGCGTTCAACCAAGAAGAGGTTTATCATGGCCTGTCCAGCAGACATTGGCAAGGTGGCCGCCACTCGCCCCGACCTGTCGATCCCGGAGCAACACGTCACCATGGAAGCCAGCGAAGACATTGACTACGTTGCCATGTCGAAGGCTTCATCTTAGCGGGCCAGCGTATTACTGTATCTTGTGACGCCCCCGATTTGCCCGTACACTAATCATACACGCAAATGTGTACGATCAAGATCAAGGACTCACGGGAAGATATCACAACACAACTCTAGACACAAATTAAAATAATACAAGCTTTATATTACAAGCCAGGGGCCTGGAGGGCTCTAATACATAAGCTCGAATACACAAGAGTCAGCGCGAGCAACAATATCTGAATACAGACATAAGTTAAACAAGTTTGCCTTAAGAAGGCTAGCACAAAAGTAGCAACGATCGAAAAGGCAAGGCCTCCTACCTGGGACCTCCTAACTACTCCTCGAAGCCGAACTCCACGTAGAAACATCCTCGGGATCCTCTAGCTTCCGGAATCCATCATATGATCGCAATAACCGGGAAAGAGGAAAAAGAAGTAGCAAAGCAACCATGTGTACTCATCCAAAGTACTCCAAGCAAGGATCTACACTACATATGCATGGGTATCTATGTAAAGGGGCAATATCGATGGACTAAACTGCAGAATGCCAGAATAAGAGAGGGATAGCTAGTCCTGTCGAAGAATACGCTTCTAGCAGCCTCCATCTTGCAGCATGTACAAGAGAGTAGATGGTAAGTTAACCAAGTATCATCGTATAGCATAATCCTACCCGACGATCCTCCCCTCGTCGCCCTATGAGAGAGCGATCACCGGGTTATATCTGGCACTTGGAAGGGTGTATTTTATTAAGTATCCGATTCTAGTTGTCATAAGGTCAAGGTACAACTCTGGGTCATCCTTTTACCGAGGGACATGGCTATTCGAATAGATAAACTTCCTTGCAGGGGGCACCACATTTCCCAACACGCTCGATCCCCTTTGGCCGGACACACATTCCTGGGTCATGCCCGGCCTTGGAAGATCAACATGTCGCAGCCCTACCTAGGCACAACAGAGAGGTCAGCACGCCGGTGTAAATCCTACGCGCGCAGGGGTCTAGGCCCATCGCCCATTGCACACCTGCACGTTGCGTACGCGGCCGGTGAGCAGACCTAGCAACCTCCATTATAAAGGAAGTTGCGTTACACGGTCCAACCCGGCGCGCGCCGCTCAGTCGCTGACGTCATGAAGGCTTCGGCTGATACCACGACATCGAGTGCCCATAACTATTCCCGCGTAGTTGGTTAGTGCATATAGACCAGTGGCCAGACTTAGATCAAATACCAAAATCTCGTTAAGCGTGTTATCTTGAAGTAACCGCGAATGCCGACCAGGACCAGGCCCACCTCTCTCCTGGGTGGTCTCAACCTGCCCCGTCGCTCCGCCACAAAGATCCACCCAGAGGGCCGTTGGGATAAAGGTCCTTTCATCCCTCAATCTGTGAATCACTCGTGGGTACTCTATGAGCCGACCCGTCTTTAGTCATCACATGTATCATGTATATGTATATAAGTATATACCCGTGATCACCTCCCTAGTGATCATGGCCCGATAGTATAGCACGGCAGACGGACAAGAATGTAGGGCCACTGATGATAAACTAGCATCCTATACTAAGCATTTAGGATTGCAGGTAAGGTATCAACAACTGTAGCAACAATGATAGGCTATGCAACAGAATAGGATTAATGGAAAGCAATAACATGCTACACTACTCTAATGCAAGCAGTAGAGAGAAAAATAGGTGATATATGGTGATCAAGGGGGGGGGGCTTGCCTGGTTGCTTTGGCAAGAAGGAGGGGTCATCAACACCGTAGTCGAACTGGGATCGCCGGCAGTCTCGGGGTCTACCGGAAAGAAGTAACGGAGGGGGAACACAATAAATAACAGAGCAATCAAAGCATCATAAAGTATAACATGGCAATACACGGTGCTAGGGATGACCTAACGCAGTAGTAGGTGGTACCGACGAAGGAGGGAAACATCCGGGAAAGTATTCCCGGTGTTTCGCGTTTTCGGACACATGAACCGGAGAGGGAAAGTTGCGTGTTCGCTATGCTAGGTATGCGTGGCGGACGAATGGACTGCATATTCAGATTTGTCTCGTCGTTCTGAGCATATTTCATATACAAAGTGTTTTCATCCAACTTATGGTTTATTTTCTATTAATTTTTAAAGTTTAAATGATTTCCTAAATTTTCTGGAATTATATAATTTGAGTTGACCAAGTCAATTTGACTGGTCAAGTGAACAGTGCAGGGGGGGTCCCACATGACAGTGTTTTAATAATTTCCAAAAGATTTTATTTTAATCTAGTCAGAGGGGTCATATATGTCATAGTGTAGCAATTATACTAACTAGTATGATTAGTCCTAATCAAATTTGAAGAGTCCGGCCATAGGCATAGCAAGCCTCATGCCTGTGTGCACACATGCACCGCACAGGGCACTCAGCCATGGCTACGGCCACAACCGAGGCCAATGTAGGGGCGGCCAGCAACGACAAAAGACAGCAACGGCTATGGCTATGAGCAGCAGCGGAGATAGCAGTAGCATGGAGCAGCAACACAACAGCAAGAGCATCATTGTAGGACAGCAACAGCAGTAGAGGCGCAAGGAGAAGCACCAGCAAGGCAAGCGCAGGAGCGGCACATGGCAACGGTAAGCAGCGGCAGCAATGGGCGGGGGAGGCGCCCAAGGGGCGGCTACGAGCAGCGGGTGGCGCGGGCGCGGCCAGGGTGCACGCGCGTGCGGCCGGACACGGCGAGGGGCGCGACCATGGGCGGCCAAGCATGGCCGCGGGCATGGAGCTTCGAGCACGACGGGATGTGTTGCCTTCAGCATCAAATCAAAGGGGGAAATAGGGAGATATGGAGGAGAAGCTCACTGCAAACTCGGGGGCATGGCCAGGGAGGCCGGAGGTGGACCGGAGCAGTGGCAATCGGCGGCAGGCAACGATGATGTACGCGGTGAAGATGTCGTCGATGGCGAGCGCAAGGGATGGCTCCGCTCGACTTAGTGCTCGGGGTGGACAAAGTGGGCCGTGACGGTTCTCCTGAATATCTTCTCAGGCGGCGAAGCGCATGGTGGCCGCGGCTACAAGAACAGCCACACCGAGCGCGAGCTCGGGCGAGCTCCAAATCGAACGAGGATGTGGAAGAGGGAGAAAATGGGGATTTGGGTTTTTCCTGGGGGTTGGGCTCGGTCTTATCCTCTCCCAGGTGAGCTCCTGTAGCGCCAGACGTCAAGCAGCGTGCCACGGCGGCCATGGATGGTTGACACGGGGAGCTCTGTGTCTCTCTGTACATGAGGTAGGGGAAAAGGCCCTAGATGGGTTGGTCGTGCTACTGTAGCACTGGGCCATAAGTGCATAGTGACATTTTCCTTTTATCCTTTTTATTAATTAGTTAGTTGTTGTTTGGCATTTAAATTTTATTGCAAATGAGCTTAGTAAAATAGAAATCTTGTCTCATGATTCATATTGCAAAATTAGACATTGCCACAAATAGATTGGCCTTAAAATAAAATAGTTTGTAATTTTATACAATTTAAAACGCAATAAAAAATATTGGTTTGACCCCTGTTTTAATGGTGTTAGGCCATTTAAGTATTTTTATTAAATGTTGGTTTCTCCCTAAAATACTAAGTGATTATTTGCAACATTACGGACATTTTTGTTTTACTGTTTTAAGAAATATTATTTTTGCTTTACTTTCAATTTTGAATTTGAACTCGGTTTGGATCAAAGTGAGGTTTAGCAAATTAATTGCGATGACATGGCACCATTAGTGTGCGGTTACTGTAGATTAAGTACCGGGGTGTTACATATCTCGGGAAAGCTGGCTACGACATCAAGCTCGTCCACACCGACGGCTTCACATGGGCCATGTCACAAGTTAAGTGGTCCATCTCCAACCCCTCTGGTTCAACCGTCGTCAATCTCTTCGACGGCCCTACCGCTGATCTCCTCCGCCAAGTGGTCAAGGATTTGCGAGCTTTATATGCCATCGAGCCCATTTTATCAATTCTGAAGGACATGTTCTACGGCGGCGGCTTGGGATCCTCACTTGCCAAGTCAGATCTCATCAACCATGACAACGACCACGAGGAGGGCACCCACGAAGGTTCTTCCAAGGTGAAACAGCCCATCTCTGACATCAGAGATCGCACCATGGGTCTGTGCTCTTCCAACTGGAAGGATCCCGTCCATGAAATGTGAGGCAACATTCTATCAGCAAATCTGAAAGGATCGAGAAGAGGTGCCTAGAGGGGGTGAAGAGACTCTTAGCAAGAAAAGTTACAGTTTTTAAATTCTTTAAGTTGAAGTGGAGTTTTAGCACAAGTTCAAACATTCACAATACATATCAAGGAAGCATGATAAGAGTATATGAGCAGCAGAAAGTAAATCATGCAAGTTGCAAGAATGTAAAGGGATGGGATTGGAGTGTGTAAACGCAATTGGAGACACGGAGATTTTTGGCATGGTTCCAATAGGTGGTGCTATCATACATCCATGTTGATGGAGACTTCAACCTACGAAGGGTAACGGTCGCGCGAGTCCACGGAGGGCTCCACCCATGAAGGGTCCACGAAGAAGCAACCTTGTCTATCCCATCATGGCCATCGCCCACGAAGGACTTGCCTCACTAGGGTAGATCTTCACGAAGTAGGCGGTCTCCTTGCCCATACAAACTCCTTGGTTCAACTCCACAATCTTGACGGAGGCTCCCAAGTGACACCTAACCAATCTAGGAGACACCACTCTCCAAAAGGTAATAGACGGTGTGTTGATGATGAACTCCTTGCTCTTGTGCTTCAAATGATAGTCTCCCCAACACTCAACTCTCTCTCATAGGATTGGATTTGGTAGAAAGATGATTTGAGTGGAAAGCAACTTGGGGAAGGCTAGAGATCAAGATTTATGTGGTTTGATTTATCTAGGTGGTTTTCTGTCAGAAAATGTATGTTGGAAGTGTAGGCATGTTCTGATGGCTCTCTCCATGAATGAAGAGTGGGTGGAGGGGTATATATAGCCTCCACACAAAATCTAACCGTTACGCACAAGTCTCCAAACTCAGTGGGACTGAATTATAAAACTCGGTAGGGCCAATTTTGTTCATAATGTGACCGTCGGGCATTTCGGTGGGATCGACATGATCAACTTGGTGGGACCGATGTTCTAGGGTTAGGGTAAAGCCTTATCTCGGTTGGACCGATTACACCAACTCGGTGGGACCGATTTGGGTAATGAGAAAAAAAGAGTTGGCCAAGCAAACTCGGTGGGACCGATTTCATATTTCCGTTAGACTGATATTAATGCAATAGGCAACAGAGAGTTTGCAAGCCCATCTCGGTAAGACCGAGATCCCATCGGTGAGACCGAATTGATTAGGGTTTCTGGCAGTGGCTATGTCAAGAGAACTCGGTGACGCCAGATAGAAAGTTTCGGTGGGGCCGAGTTTGACTTTTGGTTTGGGACAAATGTGGATGTGAGAAAGTGGTTGAGGGTTGTGGAGCATATCACTAAGCACTTTGAGCAAGCAAGCCATTAAGCAACACCTCATCCCTTCTTAATAGTATTGGCTTTCCTATGGACTCAACGTGATCTTGGATCACTAAAATGAAAAATGTAGAGTCCTAAGCTTTGAGCTTGAGCCAATCCTTTGTCCTTATCATCTCGAAGGGGTTCCACATCCTCTAGTCCATGCCACTCCATTGTTGAACTTTATGTGAAGCATACTAGATGAAAGCATTAGTCCAACAAGAGATATGTTGACATTAATTACCAAAATCACCCAGGGAGCACTTGTGCTTTCAATCTCCCCCTTTTTGGTAATTGATGACAACATACATCAAAGCTTTAGATAAAGATATAGAGAATAACAAGTAAAGCTTTGGAAAGACATGTAACATGCATAGTCTCTGCCTATATGTATGCAATCATGTCAATATGGAAAGTAAGAGCATGTGAATGCGTAAACATGATAGAGCAAGTAATGTGTTACATGTATCTTGGCTCTATGCATCAGAGCAAATGGTGTGAGTATATGAAGTTGTAACTTCATGCTCATGATTCCTTCTTGCAAACAATATGTACATTAGCAAGAAATCTTCATGCACATGGGTGTGATGCATATACTTACCTTGTGGTCTTGAGCTGGCTTTGAAGGAGATGAACCTGAGTAAACAAGGTTAGATAACACAGAAACATCTACTGAGCAGAGCAAGAACATCAAACCACAAGAGTACCAAGACTGGGATGACATGTAGAGAGTGAGTACTGAGTACTCTATTGGATGTAGACATGTCCCCAAAGGAAAAAGATATGCAATGAATTCAAAGATTTCCTTCCTAGCAGTCTTTCTCCCCCTGAATCTTGTATTGGATAATGGGAGAACGTAGGGAAAAAATCAGAGCAAAAACAGATCATAAACATAACATAGACATGTCTTTCCCCTTTTAAAGACATGTGACTTCTCTCCTCTTGAACACCAAGCATCCGGGGCCTCTGATGTGATTTCTCTCTTCCCCCTTTTATTCTCTCTCCCACTTTGAAGAGAATAAGCTTTGATGTGATCTCCCTTCCCCTTTAACATGAATTTCCAACAAGGGATCTTCTGGATTGTGAGTCAAAAGGTTTGGTCCTTGAGTTACAGACCAAAGCAGCATATAGATTGTGATGCTGGTAGAGGACAAGAATCATCGAGTGGACCTGGAACAAAAGTGCAGGAACAAGTGGCAAATTGTCTTCTCTGTAGTGAAATCAGTGATACCGAGTTGTGGTCTTCGGTGGTACCGAATTGGTTCGGTTTGACCAAAAACAACATATCAGTATGACCGAGTTCAACACAGAGAGAACACTTGTCATCTCAGCTCACTAGGAAAATAAGATCTCACAAAGATTTGCAAGGAATTAACTAAAGGATTTGCAATGAATTGGATGCAGAAAATGCAGAACTAAACAGATAAAAGAAAATCTAGATGAAGTTTTTTTAAGGAAAGGGAGTAAATATGCAAATGGCAAGTGCAAAAACTCAAGGAAACACTAGAGAACTTCATCTAGAAATGGGCGTTGACAAAGTCACCTATGTTAGAGTATATTGACTAAGGAGTCAAGCGAGAACACTTGATCATAAGTCATACTCATCATTTAAGCTCAAAATGGGGTTACCATTTTTCAGTTAAGCATTTGATGTATTCACATCTTGTTGAGTTGCTTTGACCTATGACTTGAGGTAAAGCTTCTCTAAGATGGAATGACATACCTTGGGTGGTAGTGTTGATCTTATTCATGTAGTTGAACTTGCATGGGGTGCTCAAGGTTGATGTAGCGCATGAATTGTTGGGAGCACCACTTGGAGTTGAGTTCATCTACCTACATGGGTTAGTCTTGCAAGGAAGAGCACTTGTGTATCCAAAATGACAATCGTGAAATTTGATACCAAGTGAAATTTGATACCAAGTGAAATTTGATATATAGAATTTGTTAAAGGATATGTTGAGGGGTTTCATGCTTCCTTGTCTTCAACCACCATTGTGTAGAGACTTGGTGATGTAGAGATTGCTCAAGATGTGAGTGAGTTGCAATCTCATGGATTTAGATTCATCCAAGTACCTACAAGGGTTAAATAGCATGCAAGGGTGCAAGAATATCCAAGACATATGATCATCATCATAAGAGAAGTATCAAGGATTAGTCATAGTCTCACGCCTTGCATGTATCCAAATGGAGTTCCTACACCAAGTTTGAAGCATCAATGATGTTCAATTCACCTCTCAAATGACAAAAGACTTTCTCCTCAAGCAGTTTGGTGATTATATCCGCCAAATTCTTATCAGTGCGAACATGTTTAAGATCATGTCCCCTTTAGTAACATGATCTCGAATAAAATGATGACGAACTTCAATATGCTTAGTTTGAGAATGTTTCACGGGATTGTGAGCAATCTTAATAGCACTCTCATTGTCACAAAGCAATGGAACATGTTTCACATTGATCCCATAATCTTTAAGAGTTTGGGTCATCCAAAGTAATTGAGCACAACATGAACCAGCAACAATGTATTCCGCTTCGGCAGTGGATAAGGATACCGAGGTTTGTTTCTTGGAAGACCAAGACACAAGAGATCTACCAAGAAATTGACAAGTACCCTAAGTGGACTTTCTGTCAACCTTGTCTCTGGCATAGTCCGAGTCAGAATAGCCAACAAGATCAAAAGAGGACCTCTTAGGATACCAAATGCCAAAATTTGGTGTATGTATTAAGTATCTCACTGTCCTTTTTCACAGCCTAAAGATGACATTCTTTGGGGTCCGCTTGATATCGTGCACACATGCACACACTTATCATAATATCGGGACAGGAAGCACATAGATATAACAATGATCCAATCATAGAGCGGTAAACCTTTTGGTCAACTGATTTGCCGTCCTTGGTCAAATCAAGATGTCCACTAGTTGGTTTGGGAGTTTTCATACCTTTGCTTTCTTTCATGTTGAACTTCTTGAATAAGTCCTTGGTGTACTTTGTTTGAGAAACAAAGGTGCCTTCCTTAGTTTGCTTGATTTGCAACCCAAGAAAGAACTTGAGTTCACTCATCATAGACATCTCAAACTTCTCCGACAATAGCTTTCCAAAATTCTCACTAAAATGAGGGTTAGTTGAGCCAAATATGATATCATCAACATAAATTTGGCATACAAATAATTCACCATTAACCCTTTAAGTAAAAAGAGTAGAATCCATTTTTCCAATCTCAAAGCCCTTTTCAATAAGGAACTTGGTTAAGCATTTATACCACGCTCTAGGAGCTTGTTTAAGACCATAAAGAGCTTTGTGAAGTTTGTAAACATGATCCGGTTTCTTAGGATTGACAAAGCTGGGAGGTTGTTTAACATAAACTTCCTCCTCAATTTCACCATTTAGAAAAGCACTTTTAATGTCCATTTGGTATAAAGTGATATCATGGTGATTAGCATAGGCAAGTAAGATGCGGATGGACTCAAGTCTAGCAATGGGGGCATATGTCTCACTGTAGTCCATACCTTCAACTTGAGTGTAGCCTTGGGTGACTCGACGAGCTTTGTTGCAGACGACTTGACCATCTTCATTTTGCTTGTTGCGAAACACCCATTTGGTACCAATGATGTTGTGGTTGTTGTCAGGCTTCTCGACCAATGTCCATACTTGATTTCTCTCAAAGTTGTGTAGCTCTTCATGCATGGCGTTTATCCAATCCGGATCTTCCAATGCTTCTTCAACCTTCATAGGTTCAATACTAGAGATGAATGAATAATGTTCACAAAAATTAGCCAAACGAGTTTTAGAGCGAGTGATTCTCCCGGTTTGAATATCATTGAAGATTTGTTCGACATGATGATCTATTGAGACTCTTGCTCGAACTCGTGGGAGCTTTTTCTTGGGTCGGGGTAGAACATCTTCTTCATCTTGTCCTTCTTCTTGGCCTTCTTCAATGTTGATGTTGTCATTCTCTTGTCGTGGTGGAGAAGGAGGTTGATGAGGTTCATCTTGGTGTACTTCCTCGTTTTCTTCATCTTGATGTGTCCCACTCGTGGATGCTTCCATGTCGACTCTTGGTTCACCTTGTTGTGAGGTGGAAGCCTCCACTTGGAAGGACGAGGTACTCTCCTTCACCTCCTTTGGTCGAATCTTTCCAATAGAAAAGTCTTGGATTCCTTCTGAAGGGTCTTTATCCCCTACATCAATTGGCAATTGCTCTACTTGCGAGCCCCTAGATTCATCAAACTTCACATCTACCGTCTCTTCAACCTTTCGGGTGAAACTGTTGTAGACATGGTAAGTGTGAGAGTTTGATCCATAACCAAGTAGGGAACCTTCATGAGATTTAGGAGCAAATTTAGAACGACGATGCTTATCAAGAATGTAACACTTTGAGCCAAATACTCGAAAGTATCCAACTTGGGGTTTGTTACCGGTGAGGAGCTCATATGCCGTCTTGCCGAGTATCTTGTGAAGATACAAGTGTTTGTTGCATGACAAGGTGTCTCAACCGCTTCCACCCAAAAGTGCTTTGGAGTCTTGTACTCATCAAGCATCGTTCTTGCCATCTCAATAAGAGTTCGATTCTTCCTCTCAACAACTCCATTTTGTTGAGGCGTGTACATAGCCGAGAACTCGTGTCAAATCCATTCTTCGTCAAGAAAGGTGTCCACATTTGCGTTCTTGAACTCCGTTCCATTGTCGCTGTGAACCTTCTTGGTATTCACTTCAAATTGATTTTGGGCCTTCCTAGCGAAGTTCTTGAAGATCTTTTGGACCTGCATTTATCATCAAGAAAGAACACCCACGTAAATCTTGAAAAATCATCAACTATAACTAGGCCAAATGAGTTACCACCAAGACTCTTATAGGCATTGGGACCAAAGAGATCCATATGAAGTAGCTCGAGCGGTCTTCTAGTGGTCATAATATTCTTCACGAGGTGACTTCCTCCAACTTGTTTTCCTTCTTGACAAGCACTACAAAGTCTATCCTTGTCAAATATAACATCTTTTACTCCAAGAATATGATCTCCTTTAATAAGCTTATCAAGATTTTGCATGCCCACATGACCTAACCTTCTATGCCACAACCAACCTTTCAAGGATTTAGCAATTAGGCAAGTTCTAGGTTGAGCCTTTTTAGTGAAATCAACAATGTAAAGATCACCTCTACGTGTACCGGTAAAGACCATTTTATGATTATCTCTACGAAACACTTGGCAATCTACTTCAGCAAATAGGACATTGAAACCAAAGTCAGCAAGTCTAGATACGGAAAGTAAATTGTAGCCAAGAGATTCAACGAGCATAACATTTTGTATGGAGCTATCATGTGAGATGGCCACCTTACCAAGGCCAACCACCTTACCCTTTGAGTTATCACCGAAATTGACATACTTTCGAGGGCCGTCATTTTCAGCAAGCTCATGAAACATATCTTTGTCTCCGGTCATATGATCAGTACATCCACTATCAAGAACCCATTCCTTTCCTCCAGCCATGTAGCCGCGAAGATTAGCCATAAGACCAAAGTGTCTCATTGCATCATCAAGATGATAGTCACTATCATCATCCTTGTCGGTGTCAAAACCGGCAGATCTCGGGTAGGGGGTCCCGAACTATGCGTCTAGGACGGATGGTAACAGGAGACAAGGGACACAATGTTTTACCCAGGTTCGGGCCCTCTTGATGGAGGTAAAACCCTACGTCCTGCTTGATTAATATTGATGATATGGGTAGTACAAGAGTGGATCTACCACGAGATCAAGGAGGCTAAACCCTAAAAGCTAGCCTATGGTATGATTGTTGTATGATGATGTTGTCCTACGGACTAAAACCCTCCGGTTTATATAGACACTGGAGAGGGTTAGGGTTACACAAAGTCGGTTACAATGGTAGGAGATCTTGAATATCCGCATCGCCAAGCTTGCCTTCCACGCCAAGGAAAGTCCCATCCGGACACGGGACGGAGTCTTCAATCTTGTATCTTCATAGGCCAGGAGTTCGGCTGAAGGTATAGTCCGGCTACCCGAACACCCCCTAATCCAGGACTCCCTTAGTAGCCCCTGAACCAGGCTTCAATGATGACGAGTCCAACACGCAGATTGTCTTCGGCATTGCAAGGCGGGTTCCTCCTCCAAATTCTTCATAAAAGTTTTGTAAACACCAAGAGTAGTGTTCGGCTCTGCAAAATAAGCTTCCACGTATTGCCATAGAGAGAATAATATTAACACAAATCTAATCTGCTAACGTATTCCGCTGCGTGACATCACACTATGGCCAAGCCTTTATTCGAATCATTTTCACTTCTCCACCTCAGCGTGTTTTGCGAGGCGGTTTCCTTGGCACGTCTTGTCAAAGCAGAGATCGTGTCCCCTTTGTTTATGGGATTCTCGTTAATACGGACGTGGGTAACCCAACCGCGCCACTTATCACGGCGCTTGGGAGGTAAGCGAGTTTTACTAGGCTGGTGGGGACGCATAGTCGGATCCGCCCATATAAGGGGATAAGGATCCACCTTTTTACCTACGCCTTATTCCTTCTTTGCCTATCCATCTTCTGCGCACCCGAGCTCCAGCGCCCAAGCCCGCACTTCCTACCTCAACCCTCTCCAACAATGTCCGGAGCGGGAGGCAAGTGGATGGTCTCCTCCGTCATGGAGGGCCATGTCAAAAGGTTAAGGAAGGCCGGATACTTGTCCAAAGACATCGCGCACTGGCTTCCCGAGGAGGGGCAACTTCTCCCCACCCCAAGGCCCCATGAGAGGGTAGTATTTCTTCCCCACTTCCTCCGCGGACTGGGTTTTCCTCTCCACCCATTTGTCCGCGGGCTCATGTTCTACTATGGCCTAGATTTCCACGATCCGTCCCCGAACTTCATCCTCAATATCTCGGTGTTTATCGTTGTGTGCGAGGCTTTCCTCTGCATTCGCCCCCATTTCGGCCTCTAGCTCAAGACCTTCAACGTCAAGCAAAAGGTGGTGCGCGGCAACCAGACGGAGTGCGGAGGTGCCATGGCGGGCAAAATTGCCAACGTCCTATGGCTCGAGGGATCCTTTGTGGAGACCTTGAAGGGGTAGCAGTCAGGGTGGTTTTACATCACCGAGCCACGCGATCCGAAGTGGATCGCAGCCCCTGAATTCCGATCCGTACCCCCTACGTGGCTCACGTCCTGGAAGGAGACGAGCTTGTCGTGGGGCGACGAAGAAGAGTTGACCGGACTGCAAAAATGCATCTAGTCCCTGGTGAACAAGCAGCTCAAGCTTGTCAACGTAATCCAGGTCATGCTCGTCCGCCGGATCCTTCCGTGTCAAGAACGGGACTTCAATTTGTGGGAGTTCAACCCGGCGCAGCACCGCACTCTGAGCAGGCTCTTCGACACGATGTACGAAGATGTTTGGAGGGGGCTAACCAAAGGCGCCGAGGCTCCCACATCCGCCTCTAAAGACCGCGGATTCAGCTCGTAGCGTCCTGCTGGCGAGGTAAGATATTTCCATCCTTTACAGGATGTTAAGTTTTTTCATAGTTTGACTCTATGCAGGATCTAAACTCCCTCACCTTTGACAGGATTGGCGGGAGAAGTCCGGACAGATTAACTGTCCGGCTCCCTTGCCCGAAGACCCAGCCCCTGCTCTCCTAGAGAAGCTGCTGGTTCCAGCACCTTATTTGGTGCCGGAGAAGAAGGCCAAGAAGAAGAAGGCCACGGGGACTCGAAAGAGTTCCCGGCATATGGTGGTGTCGGACTCGTCGTCCGACGAGTCCGAGACGCACTCCTCCCATTAAAATGAGGAGGAGGAAGAAGAAACCTCTCCCCCTCCAGCGGGGGGAGGAGAGAAGAGGAAAGCCGCCCTAGTAGGGGAAGCCAAGGGGTCCAAGAAGAGGAAAATCCCTCCGCCGGACTACGTCCTCAACGCCGACGAGGACGAAGAGGAGTGGCCGGACAGGTCCAAGCGTCCATCGAGATCGTAAGTGTTCGGATACTAGAGTAACTCGTGATATTCCTTTTGTTGCACAGCTTTCCTTAACATCAGATATAATCATGCAGTCCGCCCAAGGACGGGCTCGACGAGTCGTCGAGCGGCTCCCTGGATTCATTGGACATGAATTCAGTTCCGCCCGCTGCTTCCCCCTGTGCTGTGGATGACGCCGAAGTAGCGTCACGACAAGCTCCGGGGCAAGAGGAGGTGGTCCAGGAGGGGCTGCGAGGCGACCTCCCGGACTCCAGGAGTGAAGGGGACAAGACCCCCCTGGGCTCCAAGTCCGGCTTTAAGCCGGACACTGCGCCGGAAACATCAACGGTTTCGGACCACGGTAGGCGAACTCCTGCCAAGAGGAGCAAGCCTACTGAGCTGGCGTCCTCCGTCCAACCAGAGGCGCTGGACAATCTGCTGGAGGAGCTTAAGGGCGCCTCCATCAACGAGGAGCACCGTGCCATCATGAGTACGGTGGTCCAGAAGGTTTGGTCCGCCAAAAGCGGACTGACTGAAGCTTGTGCTATCCTTCTAACAGGCTTCGAGGTAAGTAAAAATATATAAAAATATTACCGTATAGACAGTAGCCCCTGATGCTCTGTTTGGCGTTCGGAAAGAAAAGCCGAATAGAGGATCTATTAAATATCGCAGGAGTCTAACTAAAAAGGAGTCAATATACGTATGCAGGCTTCGCTGCTGGCCACCACCGCACTGACTGCGGAGGTGGGTGCCCTGAAGCAGGGCCTCGAGCAGACCGAGCAAGAGCTTGGCCTTGCCAAACGGCAGCTCGAGGAGAAAGAAGGTAAGAGATACCTTATAGAAAAAATGCCTATAGGAAGGTGCAATTGCAAAAAAATGACAGGAGTATACTTCTTATTGTAGGGGCCACAACTGAGGTGGCGACCCTCAAGCAGGCGCTGTCCGAGGCCAAGAAGAAAGCGGCCACGGAGCGCGTCAAGCGGGAGAAATTTGAGGCGCAGGTCGGCGAGGTGCGGCAAGAGTGTCACATCCTTAGCTCTGGCCTATTCTGTGATTGCTTCCATGTGTGCATCATGTCTATATTTCTGAAACTTGAACTGAGGAATTTTGGAAGCCTCAAAAACTTAAATAAAAGAGGGGCAAAAACCCTAGAAATCTCATTCATTGCTCCAAAATGCTCTTCTTAAATGTTTGATAATTTTTGGTAAGGGTTCTGGTCCCAACCAAAATATTGAACATTTTTAAGGAATTATTTTTGGGACTTTGGATTTAATTCATTAGCTATTTGAATTTGAATTATATTCATATATTTAGAATATAATTTCAAATACCCCTGAAATATTTTATAAGCTTTTGGAAAAATCCATCTAGCAATATAAAATATTCAGAGGAGTTTTTGGCATTGTTTGAATTATTTTTAATTCAAAACAGTGGCAAAAGAATTAAATAAAAGAAAAAACAGAACATAATTAAATAAAACAGAGCAGAAAGCCTACCTGGCCTTACCCGTGCAGCCCACCAGAGCCGGCCCAGCTCCTGTGCTGGTCCAGCACTGTGCGGCCCAGCCCACCTCCTCCTCCCTGTCGCCTTCCTCCTCGCGCCAGTAGGCAGAGGAGGGACTCGGCGCACGCGCCCGAGCTCGCCACGCCACCACCCTGCTCGTCTGCTTCGCCTGAGGCCACCACGACGCCTCGCGCCTTCTCCTCGGCGCCGCCTCGACCCCTGGAACCCTCCCACTCACTCCCTCGTCCCCATCTCTCCTCTGTTCCCTCTCTCTCGCCCGGACCGAACGGAGCCGCCGCCACCGACAAGCTTCCTCGCGGCCACCGCCACCCCTTCTCCTCCCCGACGCGCTCCTGAGCTCCGCAGTGCCTCCCTCGACCTCCCCGTTGGCTCACGCGACCGGAGAAGCCCCGAAGCGCCGTCCCGACGTTTTCCCCCTCCTCGGCCACCGAGGACCGCCGCTGTCGATTCGCCGCCTCCGACGCCTCCCCGAGCTCTTCGAGGCCACCGTCGCAACCCCTGTGAGCTCCGCCACCGTTTCCCCCCCTCTTTCCCTCTTCGTTTGATTGCCGTAGCCGTCACCCCCTTGATGACCGAAACCCGCCGCCGCCTGTGATCGCCGCCGACGTGCCTCCGGCCACCTAGTGGCCCGGCTGTCGTGCTCAGCTTCCTCCCCGCGCTGCCTAGAGCACGTAGGTGCCTCGCACGAGCCTCCCCGGCCACCGTAGCGTCGACCCCGAGCTCGCCCGAGCTCCGGCGACCGCCACGGTCGATGCCGGTGACGACTCCGGCCATCTTAGGCCCAGCCGCTGCCACTACTCGACGCGGACGAGTGCCTGCGTCACGTAGACGCCCTCCGCCGGCCATTTGGTCGCCGGAGGAGGGAAACCGCACCCCTCCGCCGTCTCTGGCTCCGCCGGCGACGAGCCGCGGGTCAACTCCGGCGAGTTGACCCAGGTTTGACCTTCCCCGTGTGTCACTGACGTGTGGGCCACCCCCCCTGACATTTTAGTTAGTATTAGTTTAACACTAATTAACCTAGGTTAGTTAGCTGATTAGTCGCTGACCAGTGGGCCCCGGCCCCACAAACAGGTTAGTTAGAATTAACTTAAGGCTAATTAACTTGGTTAATTAGTTGTGTCACTGACCAGTGGACCCCACTGGTCAGTTTGACCCGGACCAGCCCCTGTTGACTCTGCTGAGGTCAGAATGACGTCATGCTGACGCAATATTCCTTTTCTGGAATTTAGTTTATTTTATAATAATCAGGAAATTCCAGAAAATGCCTAAAACTTCTAAAATTCATAGAAATTCAACCGTAGCTCCAAATTAAATAATTTATATATGAAAAATTATCAGAAAAATTCAAGGAATCCATCTGTACCATTTTCATGCATGTTAGAACAACTTATAGCTGCTGTTTAGCACAAATCAATTAAATGGCATTTGAATAATCACATATGGAGTTTGAATTTGAATCTTGTATTCAAACCAACTTCATTTAATCTGTTGCTAGTTGCATTAGCCCAAAACACATTCATTTTGCCATGTCATGATCATGCATCATATTGTGCATTGCATTGATTGTGTTCCCTTCTATGTTGCCGGTAATTGTCCCCTCTCGATAGACGTGATACCGATGATGTGATCGTTGACACTGATGAAGACTCAATGCTATCTTCAGAAGTGCCAGGCAAGCAAAACCCCCTTGTTCATTCCGATAAAATCCCACTCTCTCGCTCCTGCTCTCTTTTACTGCATTAGGACAACAACGACATATTTGATACTTGCTGCGGTAGCTGAACCCTTTATCCTTTGCATGACCTGTCATTGCCACAGTAAATAGATGAAACCCACTAGCATGAGTAGGAGTTGTTTGAGCCCTGATGTGCCTACTCATTCATGCTTGTTTGTCATGCCTGCTACTGCTTAGAGTTGAGTCAGGTCTGATTCATCGGGGATGAATCAGAGGCGTGTGAACATGTGCCTACTGTGTGTGAGCTGAGTGTGTGAACACGATTTGGTAAAGGTAGCGGTGAGAGGCCATGTAGGAGTACATGGTGGGTTGTCTCATTGCAGCCGTCCTCAGGAACTGAGTTCTGTGTTTGTGATCCATGATTCAGCTACTACCACGCATTGGGCCCGAAACCAATGGACCCTCTCGGCTTCTTGATCACCCTAGTCCTCTGTCCAGGAGTTGCAAGTAGTATCTGGTGTTTGTAGCTTACTGGAGGCCGTGGACAGCGCTGACCGTAGGGGTGGGCTGTGATGCGGTAGGTACGTGGCACGGTGTACCGGATGCCCGTTTGGTATCTCGGGAACCCTGTTCACATCGTTTGGGGCTGTGAGCGAAACTCCGGCCGGATCTCCTCATGGATGGAACCCGAATAGGCGATAAACCTGGACTAGAGACTTGAGTGTTTAGGTAGGTCGTGGTCTACACCCACGTCGGCTTTCGCTTGAAGTCTGCCGAGCACATGTCGTGTGCAGACGCTAAGTGGTGGAAACATGTATGAAGAAGTACACCCCTGCAGGGTTAACATCATCTATTCGAATAGCCGTGTCCGCGGAAAAGGACTTCTGGATTGCTTATATCAGTTCATAGACAAGTGAAAGTGGATACTTTAAAATGCGCGATAAGCGTGAGTGCTATGGATGGCGTTCTCGTAGGGAGACGGGAGCGGATCCATAGTGGTGTATTGATATGGTGAATATGTGGACTCGTGTATGCCACCTCAAAAGAGTCGCTTGCAGTCGTTGTTTAGGATAGCCACCGAGTCAAAGCTGGCTTGCTGCAGTTAAACCCCACCATCCCCTTGTTGAAAATGATGCATATGTAGTTAGTTCTGATGTAAGTCTTGCTGGGTACATTTGTACTCACGTTTGCCTATTTTATGTTTTTGCAGAGAGACTTCAGTCTCACTAGTAGTTCCACGTGGACTTCGACGTTTAGCTTGTTACCTCAGCTACGATCTTGTGCCCTCGGCAGGATCTGATAGATAGTCAGGCTTCTCAGCCTTTTTCATTTATAGATGTTTGTACCCAGACATGATAGCTTCCGCTTGTGCTTTGATTTGTATGCTCTGAATGATGGGTCATGAGACCCCTGTTTGTAATATCTCGCTCCTCGGAGCCTATTGAATAAATTACTTGAGTCGTAGAGTCATGTTGTGATGCCATGTTGTGTTTGCACATATCGAGCATATTGTGTGTATGTTATTGAAATGCTTGGTATGTGTGGGATCTGACTATCTAGTTGTTTATCTTTAGTAGCCTCTCTTATCGGGAAATGTCTCCTAGTGTTTCCACCGAGCCATGGTAGCTTGCTACTGCTCCGGAACACTTAGGCTGGCCGGCATGTGTCCTTCTTCGTTCCTGTGTCTGTCCCTTCGGGGAAATGTCACGCGATGAATACCGGAGTCCTGTTAGCCCGCTACAGCCCGGTTCACCGGAGTCCTGCTAGCCCAGTGCTACAGCCTGGATTCACTCGCTGATGACCGACACGTTCGATGCTGGGTCATGGATGCCTGTCCCTGTAAGTCTGTGCCACTTTGGGTTTACGACTAGCCATGTCAGCCCCGGGCTCCTTATCATATGGATGCTAGCGACACTGTCATATACGTGTGCCAAAAGGCGCAAACGGTCCCGGGCAAAGGTAAGGCGACACCCGTGGGAATACCGTGCGTGAGGCCGCAAAGTGATATGAGGTGTTACATGCTAGATCGATGTGGCATTGAGTCGGGGTCCTGACAGCGTTGGTATCAGAGCTTGACTGCCTGTAGGATTACCAAGCCAAACTGATCGAAGTTGAGTCTAGAAATTCTTTAGTTATATAAGGGAATTGATTGTGGGATGGAACGTAAGGCTCTTTTTACTCCTTTACCTCATGCCCTTCTGATCTGAGTCATCTTATCTTTCCTACGGGGATTAAGAACTAGGCTATCTCTTCTTTCTATCAGGATCACGTGTTACTAATCTGCAGACTTGTAGGATTGATGGTTCTAAGCTTGAGTTCAGTTTCTTCTTCCGTATGTTAATTGTTGATCTCGAAACCTTGATATTGTGCTTCTGAGTGGCTATGCCACCATTTTGTAGCATGTCTCCAATCCTTTGAGCATTTACAGCCGTTATGCTATCGGAGTCATCCCAGGTTTCTAAATAGTCCGAATGCATTTGCAAATCCCTTCCTTCTGTTTCCGATGTGCCTTTGGTCAGATTAATCACACAAATTAGTGAGTTGAGGTACTTTATTGCCTCGACATATATGTTGGAATAATTATTATGACCCTAGGTGTTTTAGGGAGTCACCTAGTAATCTAGCAACGTTTTGTGTTCCCAGTGTGAAGATTCTGGCCTTTATTATCGAAAGCATCCTGTGATGCCATTTAGTTAGTAGGCATTCTATTCCTGGGTTCTTGAACCCGAGATTCACTCTACTTACTTCATGTTGATAGTGTTTGCTAGTCCCTTTAGGATAGTAGTAACCTTTGCGATAGTCCTCGAGGTTCGTGGTAATCCTTCTTCCAATTACCATGAACCATTCTTGGCAGGAGTTCTTCTGAACCAAAAGATGACAACAAGAGTGCTGTCGATGAGTTCTCCATGCTATATTGTGACTCTGCCAGCTCAACCCTTCTGCATGGGTTATCCGGAAGAATTATGTTGAACTTGGTTCGACATACTAGTCTATGCATCCACAACTCAGAAAGTTATATGTTCCTTTGAGTTGTCCCTCTTTAGTTGTCTACTGACCTTCGTCTATCAATTGATAGTCAAGAGTATGCGTGCGTTCGTTTATCGATGCCTATTACTTTTGTGGTCCGTCAAGCCATTCTATCCGGAATGACTAGGAGAAACAAACTCCAGTACCTCATCCATATCTAGGATTGGGTCAAAGTAGTTGTATTCCGCAGATCAAATGCCAATCCAGCTTTTGGTTCTGTTCTACCTTGGAGTATTACCCCTTTTATATCGAGATTGTTATAGGAATTGCACCACCATCCTATGAACTCTTGGTACAGTGATACTTCTCACCATCATTAGCCATTCCTCGGCTCTCGTGTTGATGCAACCGGAATACCGACAAATGAATTGTGATGTGTGAAATCAATACTCCCAGCAACCTCGTTGCTTGGTAGTTAAAGGATAATAATTTCATTCTTAGCATGCTGGTTATTGAATTATCATTCTAAGACTGATCGTGCTACCTAGTCCTTATTTCCGGTACACTCTTCGATCAATGAGCTAGGATTTGTCAATCCCTCATTTTCTTTTGATCATATCGTCTTGCCCTGAAAAGCAAGATTGTTCTCGAGCTTAGAGACATATCGATGGTTCGTGATTTTCCGAATATCTTCTCGGAAGTATTACCAGGTTGTCCCCTGACTGCTATGTTGAGCTCGTGATCAAGTCGGGTTCTTGTGAACCACCCTTTCTCCAAGAATCTGTGATGGATATCCCGGAGCTAGTTGGTTAAGCTAGACAACAACTTGGAGAGTTGGAAGATAAAAGCTTGTCTGACTTAGTTCATGTTAAGGGATATCTTTCTATGTATGTGTGTGTGTTGAAGAAAGATGATATCTTCATTAATTGGTCCTTGTGATCAGTTGTTGGACCTATTGTCTTACCCCATCTATAATTTGAGTATGGGCTATCATCCAATCAGACCAGAACCAACGATATTCGTAATGTTGTCTTACTCGTGGTTGATCCCTCGAGCATACACCATTATATCTTTTGGGTCTGACCAATGCTAACACTTGTTCTCTTAACTATGGAATTCCTTTTAAAGGGAAACCCGGAAGAATTGTTGTTGAGCCCATTGACAACATCCTTATCTCCTCCATGATTTTGTTGAACATTAAGCTAGTGTTGGAAACTTTTGAAAGCATTTCTTCATGCTAACTCATGAAGTATTTGTTTGATGAAAGGAGTGACTTCCTCTTATACACGTGCATTTGGTGAAAGTTGCCGCCGTGGATTTGAGAAAGTTAGTTTTGCTTCCTCTGGAATCATCCCAAGTCAGTCATGCATACGTGCGAAGTATTCTGTGGTCTGGAGACTTGCAACCTTCATTCCATATGTGTTCCGAGCACACCAAGCCACTGATTTGTTCAAAGATAAAGGAGTCTGTCCAAGGTGAACTCTTTGGACTTCCACGCGTGGAGACTTCGATGTCATTAATGATGGTTCCCCACCTGAACTCGGTAGTGTTTTATTATAAGACTACCACGTGGTCATGTTTGTCTGGGACAGCGTGTTCACATGTTTGTAGCAGAACCAGCTCATGTTTTGGAGCTTACTATCGTAGTTCATTCCCCGAGAATCTCGCAGCGTTGTCTCGTCGAATTGTGTTGCAAACTTTCATTTTTCTTCCTAGACTCGATGAGTCCGGAATATCCTGACACCAACCAGATCTGAATCTTGGCAGATATGATGGTTTGGAACATTTCCCAAGAACTATAATATCGGTCCCTCGAAAACCGGTAAAGTGGATGTCGTGGCCAACACACCCCGCCGGGAAGACCTGTTATTATAATATCTTGTTTGAGGAAGTTGGCCACCTCCCCATAGGGTTTCGTAGGATTTACTCCCTAGTTGCCCCTATGGATTCTGAGATCCCGAAGTCCGACCTTTTACTTGATGTTCTAGATATCAAACCATATCTATGGATGGATTACGCTAGCACATCAAGGAGAACATTAGAAGCGGAGTGCTAAATGTCTCTCGGTCGATCATCCAGATTTTGTTTCCTTGGCCTCGCCAAGGTGAAATCTGAGAAGGTGTTATCTTCCTTTGCATCTGCATCTTCCACCGTATTCATCATGGTAGTAAGTTGTGTTGCCAGGATCCTTGACACGGATATTGGTAAAACCTTGATGATTGTGGAAATGCTCAAGTTCTTGAGAGCACGCACAAGCATTACGTGTTACCATCGGCACTAGCTGAGGTTTGCTCTCAATTCCTCGGTAATGCTATAACTTCTCAACAGTGGATTCACTCTCTATTGTTGGGTTCTTCCCCAGTTACCAGTATCATTCCCAGCATTTGCATTTTGTTCCCAGCTTGCACCGCCAATGTGCCATTCCACCGCGGGTCTCTCCATCTCCGGTGATAAGGAAATTCATCCATTACGTTGTCTTCAACAAGGTAATCCACATCATCCAAGTCCGAGTATGCCATTCTACCGACCCCCGCCAACCGATTGGTGTGATTTGCCTTGGGCTGATATAGAGAGTCTCAATGATCTCTGAATCAAAGGTAATTCTTTTTGCCACTTAAGGCAATAATCAACGAATCACCCTCCTCCAGGATGTTTCGTCGTGGTATCATGGCAACTCAACTCCACGCTACGTGGGCAATTGTTTACCACCTTCTTAAGCGTGAAATTGTTGTCCACCTAGTGAACCTTCGTCATCCGTTTCTTTCCACCCCTCTTGATGTGTATCTCGTGTCTCAACCCGAGAGATGGCTCTATGTCTCATTCCGTGAGTTGTTCGGTCTTCTAGAAGATCGATCCTGCTAGAGTTTCCCTTTCCTCTCATTGTCATGTCAATTGGAGTTCTCAGAACAAGACGACAAGACAAAGATGGTGATCGAAACAACGTTCATTTGAAGTGCAACCTGGATCGTGAAGATCATACTAGTTTGCGTTTCCCCTTCATCTTACCCTACGCTTGAATCTCGAGATGAGATTCTTGTTTAGTGGGGGTGAGTTGTCACATCCTTAGCTCTGGCCTGTTCTGTGATTGCTTCCATGTGTGCATCATGTCTATATTTCTGAAACTTGAACTGAGGAATTTTGGAAGCCTCAAAAACTTAAATAAAAGAGGGGCAAAAACCCTAGAAATCTCATTCATTGCTCCAAAATGCTCTTCTTAAATGTTTGATAATTTTTGGTAAGGGTTCTGGTCCCAACCAAAATATTGAACATTTTTAAGGAATTATTTTTGGGACTTTGGATTTAATTCATTAGCTATTTGAATTTGAATTATATTCATATATTTAGAATATAATTTCAAATACCCCTGAAATATTTTATAAGCTTTTGGAAAAATCCATCTAGCAATATAAAATATTCAGAGGAGTTTTTGGCATTGTTTGAATTATTTTTAATTCAAAACAGTGGCAAAAGAATTAAATAAAAGAAAAAAACAGAACAGAATTAAATAAAACAGAGCAGAAAGCCTACCTGGCCTTACCCGTGCAGCCCACCAGAGCCGGCCCAGCTCCTGTGCTGGTCCAGCACTGTGCGGCCCAGCCCACCTCCTCCTCCCTGTCGCCTTCCTCCTCGCGCCAGTAGGCAGAGGAGGGACTCGGCGCACGCGCCCGAGCTCGCCACGCCACCACCCTGCTCGTCTGCTTCGCCTGAGGCCACCACGACGCCTCGCGCCTTCTCCTCGGCGCCGCCTCGACCCCTGGAACCCTCCCGCTCACTCCCTCGTCCCCATCTCTCCTCTGTTCCCTCTCTCTCGCCCGGACCGAACGGAGCCGCCGCCACCGACAAGCTTCCTCGCGGCCACCGCCACCCCTTCTCCTCCCCGACGCGCTCCTGAGCTCCGCAGTGCCTCCCTCGACCTCCCTGTCGGCTCACGCGACCGGAGAAGCCCCGAAGCCCCGTCCCGACGTTTTCCCCCTCCTCGGCCACCGAGGACCGCCGCTGTCGATTCGCCGCCTCCGACGCCTCCCCGAGCTCCCCGAGGCCACCGTCGCAACCCCTGTGAGCTCCGCCACCGTTTCCCCCCCTCTTTCCCTCTTCGTTTGATTTCCGTAGCCGTCGCCCCCTTGATGACCGAAACCCGCCGCCGCCTGTGATCGCCGCCGACGTGCCTCCGGCCACCTAGTGGCCCGGCTGTCGTGCTCAGCTTCCTCCCCGCGCTGCCTAGAGCACGTAGGTGCCTCGCACGAGCCTCCCCGGCCACCGTAGCATCGACCCCGAGCTCGCCCGAGCTCCGGCGACCACCACGGTCGATGCCGGTGACGACTCCGGCCATCTTAGGCCCAGCCGCTGCCACTACTCGACGCGGACGAGTGCCTGCGTCACGTAGACGCCCTCCGCCGGCCATTTGGTCGCCGGAGGAGGGAAACCGCACCCCTCCGCCGTCTCTGGCTCCGCCGGCGACGAGCCGCGGGTCAACTCCGGCGAGTTGACCCAGGTTTGACCTTCCCCGTGTGTCACTGACGTGTGGGCCACCCCCCCTGACATTTTAGTTAGTATTAGTTTAACACTAATTAACCTAGGTTAGTTAGCTGATTAGTCGCTGACCAGTGGGCCCCGGCCCCACAAACAGTTTAGTTAGAATTAACTTAAGGCTAATTAACTTGGTTAATTAGTTGTGTCACTGACCAGTGGACCCCACTGGTCAGTTTGACCCGGACCAGCCCCTGTTGACTCTGCTGAGGTCAGAATGACGTCATGCTGACGCAATATTCCTTTTCTGGAATTTAGTTTATTTTATAATAATCAGGAAATTCCAGAAAATGCCTAAAACTTCTAAAATTCATAGAAATTCAACCGTAGCTCCAAATTAAATAATTTATATATGAAAAATTATCAGAAAAATTCAAGGAATCCATCTGCACCATTTTCATGCATGTTAGAACAACTTATAGCTGCTGTTTAGCACAAATCAATTAAATGGCATTTGAATAATCACATATGGAGTTTGAATTTGAATCTTGTATTCAAACCAACTTCATTTAATCTGTTGCTAGTTGCATTAGCCCAAAACACATTCATTTTGCCATGTCATGATCATGCATCATATTGTGCATTGCATTGATTGTGTTCCCTTCTATGTTGCCGGTAATTGTCCCCTCTCGATAGACGTGATACCGATGATGTGATCGTTGACACTGATGAAGACTCAATGCTATCTTCAGAAGTGCCAGGCAAGCAAAACCCCCTTGTTCATTCCGATAAAATCCCACTCTCTCGCTCCTGCTCTCTTTTACTGCATTAGGACAACAACGACATATTTGATACTTGCTGCGGTAGCTGAACCCTTTATCCTTTGCATGACCTGTCATTGCCACAGTAAATAGATGAAACCCACTAGCATGAGTTGGAGTTGTTTGAGCCCTGATGTGCCTACTCATTCATGCTTGTTTGTCATGCCTGCTACTGCTTAGAGTTGAGTCAGGTCTGATTCATCGGGGATGAATCAGAGGCGTGTGAACATGTCCTACTATGTGTGAGCTGAGTGTGTGAACACGATTTGGTAAAGGTAGCGGTGAGAGGCCATGTAGGAGTACATGGTGGGTTGTCTCATTGCAGCCGTCCTCAGGAACTGAGTTCTGTGTTTGTGATCCATGATTCAGCTACTAAAACGCATTGGGCCCGAAACCAATGGACCCTCTCGGCTTCTTGATCACCCTAGTCCTCTGTCCAGGAGTTGCAAGTAGTTTCTGGTGTTTGTAGCTTACTGGAGGTCGTGGACAACGCTGACCGTAGGGGTGGGCTGTGATGCGGTAGGTACGTGGCACGGTGTACCGGATGCCCGTTTGGTATCTCGGGAACCCTGTTCACATCGTTTGGGGCTGTGAGCGAAACTCCGGCCGGATCTCCTCATGGATGGAACCCGAATAGGCGATAAACCTGGACTAGAGACTTGAGTGTTTAGGTAGGTCGTGGTCTACACCCACGTCGGCTTTCGCTTGAAGTCTGCCGAGCACATGCGTGTGCAGACGCTAAGTGGTGGAAACATGTATGAAGAAGTACACCCCTGCAGGGTTAACATCATCTATTCGAATAGCCGTGTCCGCGGAAAAGGACTTCTGGATTGCTTATATCAGTTCATAGACAAGTGAAAGTGGATACTTTAAAATGCGCGATAAGCGTGAGTGCTATGGATGGCGTTCTCGTAGGGAGACGGGAGCGGATCCATAGTGGTGTATTGATATGGTGAATATGTGGACTCGTGTATGCCACCTCAAAAGAGTCGCTTGCAGTCGTTGTTTAGGATAGCCACCGAGTCAAAGCTGGCTTGCTGCAGTTAAACCCCACCATCCCCTTGTTGAAAATGATGCATATGTAGTTAGTTCTGATGTAAGTCTTGCTGGGTACATTTGTACTCACGTTTGCCTATTTTATGTTTTTGCAGAGAGACTTCAGTCTCACTAGTAGTTCCACGTGGACTTCGACGTTTAGCTTGTTACCTCAGCTACGATCTTGTGCCCTCGGCAGGATCTGATAGATAGTCAGGCTTCTCAGCCTTTTTCATTTATAGATGTTTGTACCCAGACATGATAGCTTCCGCTTGTGCTTTGATTTGTATGCTCTGAATGATGGGTCATGAGACCCCTGTTTGTAATATCTCGCTCCTCGGAGCCTATTGAATAAATTACTTGAGTTGTAGAGTCATGTTGTGATGCCATGTTGTGTTTGCACATATCGAGCATATTGTGTGTATGTTATTGAAATGCTTGGTATGTGTGGGATCTGACTATCTAGTTGTTTATCTTTAGTAGCCTCTCTTATCGGGAAATGTCTCCTAGTGTTTCCACCGAGCCATGGTAGCTTGCTACTGCTCCGGAACACTTAGGCTGGCCGGCATGTGTCCTTCTTCGTTCCTGTGTCTGTCCCTTCGGGGAAATGTCACGCGATGAATACCGGAGTCCTATTAGCCCGCTACAGCCCGGTTCACCGGAGTCCTGCTAGCCCAGTGCTACAGCCTGGATTCACTCGCTGATGACCGACACGTTCGATGCTGGGTCATGGATGCCTGTCCCTGTAAGTCTGTGCCACTTTGGGTTTACGACTAGCCATGTCAGCCCCGGGCTCCTTATCATATGGATGCTAGCGACACTGTCATATACGTGTGCCAAAAGGCGCAAACGGTCCCGGGCAAAGGTAAGGCGACACCCGTGGGAATACCGTGCGTGAGGCCGCAAAGTGATATGAGGTGTTACATGCTAGATCGATGTGGCATTGAGTCGGGGTCCTGACAAAGAGCTTCAGGCTCTCATGCAAAAACATGAGAGTTTGGAGCTCGACTCGAAGACGCGAGCGTCCGAGCTTGCTGCGGCCCTTAAAACTGCCAAATCCGAATCCGGAGCTCTCCAGGGGCATTCGTAGATCTTCCCTGCAGTGTATCCGATGCCGCCGCATTCTATCGAGCCGAGGAAGGCAGCTCGACGGAGAACGTGTTCTGGTCTTAGTACGCTGAGGCCGGTCATCCTGTGCCCTTGAGCGACCAGCTGAAGCAGCTGGTCGAGCTCTACAAGGCGGCCGAACAGGCCCTAAAGGGCTTCATAGTTCGGCTGTGGCCTGGAGAGGCCCTACCTGGGAGCTACTTCGGACTGGTGCGGCGGCTGGTGGAGGCTTGTCCAAGGCTCGAGGTCATCAAGCGCTCCGTCTGCATCGAAGGTGCCTGTAGGGCCCTTGCCCGTGCAAAGGTGCACTGGGGTAAGCTGGATGGTGAGAAGCTTGTGAAGGACGGGCCGCCGCCGAGGAAGGAGCATCGCAAGCCTGAGAACTATTACAAGGATGTTCTTGCTGGTGCCCGCCTTGTGGCAGATGAATGTACCAAGGAAGTAATTTTTGAATGAACTCGCTCGTGTTATCCTGTGCGCTGAAAACTTGTTCATATGCGCTAAGCAATGCTTGAATTTAAAATATTACTTCTTGTGCGGCCGTTTATCAAAAAATTGAGAGATGGCCAGTCGTCGGCTTCTGCCCCCATGCCACTAGTGCTGGGGTGTTCAGGATAAACCTGAGCACTCTTTTTCCCATGATTGGGTCCGTCGAGGGAGGCGGTTAGCACAACGAACAAGGCAATCAGACTATAATGCTTGAACACTCTCACTTAGCCATAGAACTCTATAATTTTAAATTTCAGCGAAGCCCCTAGTATTCGGAAGACCGAGTTCGGGGCGCTATCCACGCCTTGGCCGGACAAAGCCGGTTCCTCGATCAAAGCGGCATAAGCCTTTAAGGACTTGAAAAACCTCTTGAACAGCGACTGGTCTCTCGCCTCATCATGACAGTCAGTTTTAGCTTTCTCCACTGAGGTGCTCGGCCCAGCTCAACTGGGGCACAATCATAGTGGTTCTCCTAGTGCTACCTTAGCCGATATAGCGGAACGTAAGGCACCAAAACATAGGAGCCGAGCAAACCCAACTATTGACCCAAATCATGATTCGGAGCCGATGCATATAGTGCTATAAGTTCGGGGTGCCGCACTTGTGAAAGTGGACGGACTTCTCACGCCATATTGATGGGTACTGAAGCCCCTGGCGTATTTTGCCGTACCACAGTGTACGGATGCAGCATGTTATTAATAAACATATATATAAAAAGAGGGTAATGCAAAAAATAGACAAAAAGTGATGCATTGTTTATAAAAAGGCTGCTATGAAAGCGGAACGATACAAATAGTGCGATAAGCAAAATAAATTGGACTATTTAACATGTCCTGGCCAGGGGCAGGCCGTGGAATTGTATTAAAAAATAGGTATACTGCTCGCAATAGAGACCACCTGGGAGTTCCATGATGCGGCGTGGCTTGTCTGCTTCCCTGGATCTTGCATCGTTTGTGCGGCACTTGAATTGCCGAATGGGTCGTCTGAAGTATGGAGTCCTGAGAGTAAGAAAAAAAAATAAGGAATCCGGCAGCCCCTGGTGCGGTTTAAGCCGTATTTCGGGCGTGCCGTGATAGTGCCCCTTCCCCTGTGCCCATGGTATTTCAAGAGCGTAGTTATGTACGTGAAGCGCTGGTTTTGCTATATCGCGAGGGCTAGGGTTGGGGCCGCATTGCTACGCTAGCTCGGAACATGCCAGGCAGTCTTGTTGTAGGGTACTCCGGGCGCGCTTGACAATGTCCGGCTTTTTGAAGGCCGAACTGGAGAACTGCCTAGAGAGGCTGCTTTGTACTTCTGCTGCGAGCGCTGCCGTGTGCTCCTCCGTTCGGAGGGAGCGTTCAGTGTTCCCATTGACCGTGATTACTCCTCTAGGGCCTGGCATCTTGAGCTTGAGGTATGCCTAGTGCGGTACCGCGTTGAATTTTGTGAATGCGGTTCGCCCGAGCAGTGCGTGATAGCCAGTACGGAACGGGACTATGTCGAAGATTAACTCCTCGCTTCGGAAGTTATCCGGAGATCCGACGACCACTTCTAGTGTAACTGAGCCTGTATAATTGGCTTCTACACCTGGTATGACGCCTTTAATGGTCGTTTTGGTGGGCTTGATCCTCGAGGGATCTAGGCCCATCTTTCACACTGTATCCTGGTAAAGCAGGTTCAGGCTGCTGCCGCCGTCCATGAGGACTCTTGTGAGATGAAATCCGTCAATGATTGGGTCTAGAACCAATGCGGCGAAGCCGCCATGACGGATGCTAGTGGGGTGGTCCCTTTGATCGAAGGTGATCGGGCAGGAGGACCATGGGTTGAACTTTGGGGCGACCGGCTCCATCGCATATACGTCCCGTAACGCACGCTTCCGCTCCCTCTTGGGGATTTGGGTTGCGTATATCATGTTCACCGCCCGCACTTGTGGGGGGAATCCATTCTGTCCACTGTTGTTCGACAGCCTGGGCTCCTCCTCGTCGTCGCTATGTAGCCCCTTGTCTTTGTTTTCGGCTCTTAACTTGCCTGCCTTCTTGAACACCCAACAATCCCTGTTGGTGTGATTGGCTGGCTTTTCGGGGGTGCCATGTATCTGGCACAAGTGGTCGAGTATTTGGTCCAAACTGGACGGGCCCTGAGTTTTTGAATGGCTGTTTCCGTTGACCGCATTTGTAGCCTCGGAATCCGGCATTAACTGCCGCATCCTCGTTGTTGTCGCTGTCAACGAGGCTCTTTTGTTTGTTCCGACGCGACCTGTCACTTTTGTCCTTGGTATTCGAATTACCAGTGTTCTTGGTTAAGTTTTTACTGTGAGCTAGCCAGCTGTCTTCTCCCGCGCAAAATAGGGTCATGAGTGTCTTGAGGGCTGCCATAGATTTTGGCTTTTCCTGTCCCAGGTGCCGGGCCAACCACTCGTCACAGATATTATGCTTGAAGGCCGCTAAGGCCTCTGCGTCCGGACAGTCGACTATCTGGTTTTTCTTTGTTAGGAACCGTGTCCAGAATTGCCTGGCCGATTCTTCTGGCTGCTGAATTATGTGGCTTAGGTCATCGGTGTCCGGTGGTCGCACATAAGTGCCCTGGAAGTTGTCTAGGAATGCGGCTTCCGGGTCCTCCTGAGAATCGATTGAGTTTGCTGGCAAGTTGTTAAGCCAATGCCGGGCCGGTCCCTTAAGTTTGAGTGGGAGGTATTTGATGGCATGTAGATCATCGCCGCGGGCCATGTGGACATGAAGGAGATAATCCTCGATCCATACCGCAGGATCTGTTGTGCCATCGTACGATTCAATGTTTACGGGTTTGAAGCCCTCAGGGATTTTATGATCCATTACTTCATCTGTGAAGCATAGTGGGTGTGCGGCGCCTCTGTATTGGGCTATATCACGACGCAGCTCGAAGGAGCTTTGTCTGTTGAGTTCGGCCCGGCCGGATTCATTGTGTCCGGAGTGACGATCGCCATCATGTGCCGTGGGGTGCCTGCGCGATCCGTAGATCGATCTTGTTTGCCTTGCCTTGTCCTCCAGGATGTCGCACAGGTCGGGCGCATTTTCCCGTGCCTTAGTATGCTTGACGCGGTGCCGGGGCATGGCTTGAGTGGAGGGCCAAGAGGCCTCTCTGTCGCGGCCATGAGGTGGCCGGTCGGCCATGTCATGCGCTGGTGATGTAGGTGCTTCCTCCTCTAGTCGGGGTAGCAACCTGCGCTTTGGGTAACTCTTGGAGGGGCGTTCGAGTTCATACTCCTCGGCAGCAAGGACTTCAGTCCATCTGTCAGCTAGCAAATCCTGATCAGCTCTAAGCTGTTGTCGCTTTTTCTTGAGGCTGCTTGCCGTGGCCATGAGCCTGTGTTTAAAACTCTCTGGTTCGACAAGATCCTCTGGCACGACGAACTTGTCATCGTCGAGGCTTGCCTCGTCTTCGGAGGGAGGCGTATAATTATCATCCTCAACCTTTTGGTCCGCCGCCCTCTCATGAGGGTTGGCTTCTCTGTCCTCCTATGCCGAATTTTGCTAGAGGGGGTGTTCTTCGGCGCTATCCGGAGTAGTATTATCTCCCGTGCCGGAATCACCATTTTTGCTTTGGCGGGATTTAGAGCGGCGCCGCTGACGCCGGCGCTTGGGTTGTTTCTTAGAGGTATCATCCACCGCTGTTCCATCGCCATCTCCATCCTTTGGAGTGTCCACCATATATATGTCATATGACGAGGTGGCCTTCCAACGCCCTACAGGTGCTGGTTCTTGTTCGTCTCCTGCATCGTCGTCCATGCCGTCGATGTCTTCGGAGTCGAAGTCAAGCATGTCGGTTAAGTCGTCGACAGTGGCTACGAAGTGGGTGGTGGGTGGGTTTTGAATTTCTTCATCGTCCGTATCCCAACCTTGCTGACCGTAGTCCGGCTAGGGATCTCCTGATAAAGAGAGAGACTTTAGAGAATTCAGGATGTCGCCGAAGGGCGAGTGCTGAAAGATGTCCGCGGCGGTGAACTCCATTATCGGCGCCCAATCGGATTCGATCGGCGGGGGTGCTGGGGGCTCGGAGTTCGGAGAGGAATCCGGCTCCTCGGAGTCACGGGCCATGCGGAGTGCGGGGCTGGAGTTCGGCTTGATCGCCTCTGAGATTGCAGCCCCTGAGGCAGCGTCCAACCGCTGATCCTCGATTGCGCAGTGGGCTCCGAATCAATGGTCGGAACCGATGCGTGTGCGGCCTCCAAGGCGCTGTTCGGCGGCAGAACTATATCATGCCCATCGAGACAGTGCGGCACGCTTGACTGTCGCTCGAATCTGTCGAAGATCAAGTCCCCGCGGATGTCAGCCGTGTAGTTTAGGCTTCCAAACCCGACCTGATGGCCAGGGGCGTAACTTTCGATCTGCTCAAGGTGACCAAGCGAGTTGGCCCGCAGTGCGAAGCCGCCGAAGATGAAGATCTGTCCGGGGAGAAAAGTCTCGCCCTGGACTGCATCGTGGTTGATGATCGAAGAAGCCATCGGGCCTGAAAGCGACGACACAGAGGAACTCTCAATGAAAGCACCAATGTTGGTGTCAAAACCAGCAGATCTCGGGTAGGGGGTCCCGAACTGTGCGTCTAGGACGGATGGTAACAGGAGACAAGGGACACAATGTTTTACCCAGGTTCGGGCCCTCTTGATGGAGGTAAAACCCTACGTCCTGCTTGATTAATATTGATGATATGGGTAGTACAAGAGTGGATCTACCACGAGATCAAGGAGGCTAAACCCTAAAAGCTAGCCTATGGTATGATTGTTGTATGATGACGTTGTCCTACGGACTAAAACCCTCCGGTTTATATAGACACGGGAGAGGGTTAGGGTTACACAAAGTCTGTTACAATGGTAGGAGATCTTGAATATCCGCATCGCCAAGCTTGCCTTCCACGCCAAGGAAAGTCCCATTCGGACACGGGACGGAGTCTTCAATCTTGTATCTTCATAGTCCTGGAGTTCGGCTGAAGGTATAGTCTGGCTACCCGAACACCCCCTAATCCAGGACTCCCTCAATCCTCATCATAGTATCCATGTTCAACATCATCATGTGGTGGATCAATTCCTAGAGAGAGTGATTCATTAGAAGTATGACCGTAATGATGTTCATCTCTATGAATTCTAGTGACTTCGGAAATGATATTGCTAATGATTACAACATCTCCTTTGGCACTCGTAAGATTAGTAATTTCAAATAAACAATCACCAAATTTGGGATCATTGGAACTCATCTTACTCAAGGCAATAGACCTATTGAGAATCTCATCTAGATTTTGCAACGAATAGTTTGGAAATCGTTCCTCAAGGAATCTCCATACGGTGTAGGCACAATCAAGAGTAGGCAAGCAACCAAGCAAATTTCTAGGCAAACCTCTAGTAATAAGATTAATAGTTCTAAGGTTGTGAATCATGTCAAGATCCTCATCGGGTGTGGGATGCAAGGGATCAACAATGTGAGCACAAGGAGTAGTAATGTACTTGGTCAAATGATATTCATTGAAAATCTCAAGCATCTCATTTTTTCACTCATGAAAGTACTCTCCGTCAAGTATAGGAACTCTATGTCTAAGACTCCCCAACACAGACTCATCCATCTTCCTCCAAAGGTGTTTAAACCAAAGCAATGGAGACCAATGCTCGGATACCAATTGAAAGGATCGAGAAGAGGTGTCTAGAGGGGGGGTGAATAGACTCTTAGCAAGAAAAGTTGCAGTTTTTAAATTCTTTAAGTTGAAGTGGAGTTTTAGCACAAGTTCAAACATTCACAATACATATCAAGCAAGCATGATAAGAGTATATGAGCAGCGGAAAGTAAATCATGCAAGTTGCAAGAACATAAAGGGATGGGATTGGAGTGTGCAAACGCAATTGGAGACAAGGAGATTTTTGGCGTGGTTCTGATAGGTGGTGCTATCGTACATCCATGTTGATGGAGACTTCAACCTACGAAGGGTAACGGTTGCGCGAGTCCACGGAGGGCTCCACCCACGAAGGGTCCACGAAGAAGCAACCTTGTCTATCCCACCATGGCTATCGCCCACGAAGGACTTGCCTCACTAGGGTAGATCTTCACGAAGTAGGCGATCTCCATGCCCATACAAACTCCTTGGTTCAACTCCACAATCTTGACGGAGGCTCCCAAGTGACACCTAACCAATCTAGGAGACACCACTCTCCAAAAGGTAATAGATGGTGTGTTGATGATGAACTCCTTGCTCTTGTGCTTCAAATGATAGTATCCATAACATTAAACTCTCTCTCTCATAGGATTGGATTTGGTAGAAAGATGATTTGAGTGGAAAGCAACTTGGGGAAGGCTAGAGATCAAGATTTATGTGGTTGGAATGGAATATCTTGACCTCAACACAAGTGTAGGTGGTTTTCTGTTAGAAAATGTATGTTGGAAGTGTAGGCATGTTATGATGGCTCTCTCCACGAATGAAGAGTGGGTGGAGGGGTATATATAGCCCCCACATAAAATCTAACCGTTACACACAAATCTCCAAACTCGGCGGGACCGAATTATAAAACTCGATTGGACCGATTTGGTTCATAATGTGACCATTAGGCATTTTAGTGGGACCGACATGATCAACACGGTGGGACCGATGTGCTAGGGTTAGGGTAAAGTCTTATCTCGGTTGGACCGATTACACAAACTCAGTGGGACCGATTTGGGTAATAAGCAAAACAGAGAGTTGGCCAAGCAAACTCGGTGGGACCAATTTCATATTTCGATGAGACCGAAATTAATGCAATAGGCAACAGAGAGTTTGCAAGCCCATCTCGGTGAGACCCACATCCCATCGGTGAGACCGAATTGATTAGGGTTTCTGGCAGTGGCTATGTCAAGAGAACTCGGTGGCACCGGATAGAAAGTTTCAGTGGGGACGAGTTTGACTTTTGGTTTGGGACAAATGTGGATGTGAGAAAGTGGTTGAGGGCTGTGGAGCATATCACTAAGCACTTTGAGCAAGCAAGGCATTAAGCAACACCTCATCCCCTCTTAATAGTATTGGCTTTCCTATGGACTCAATGTGATCATGGATCACTAAAATGAAAAATGTAGAGTCCTGAGCTTTGAGCTTGAGCCAATCCTTCGTCCTTATCATCTCGAAGGGGTTCACATCCTCTAGTCCATGCCACTCCATTGTTGAACTTTATGTGAAGCATACTAGATGAAAGCATTAGTCCAACAAGAGATATGTTGACATTAATTACCAAAATCACCCAGGGAGCACTTCTGCTTTCAAAATCTTACATTTTCTAGCTTGCCAACCCGTACCCTTTGTTGTAGTAGCATTTGTCGTGCGGTGCTTTAACTGTACCGTGTTTAATCATTTCAGTTATGCAAAAATGTATTGTTTAATAGGTCTATGTGATGTTTAAGTATGAATTGTCCACTTCAGTTTCACGAATGGCTATATTTGGTTGTTTATAGTGAGTAGATGCCTTGTTTATCTGTATTTGGTTGTTAGGTTGGTTGGAGTGAGCATTTTTCCAATTATCCAGCAGATGCCTTGTTTATCTGTATTTTGTTCTTAGTTTGGTTGCAGTGAGTATTTGTCCAATTATCAAGCAGATGCCTTGTTTATCTATATTTGGTTGTTAGGTTGCTTTTTTAGCACTTGTCCAGTTATCAAGCAGATGCCTTGTTTATCTTTATCTGCTTGTTAGGTTGGTTGCAGTGAGCATTTGTCCAGTTTTCAAGCATATGCCATGTTTATCTGTATTTGCTTGTTAGGTTGGTTGCCGTGAGACTCTGTCTAGTTTTCAATGGTTATATTTGGTTGTTATACTGGTCATTTATGCCTTGTTTATTTCAGTCATTCACAATGTGTTGTTCATTATGTGCAAGTCGGAACTGTGCCGCTTGACTACATCAATACTAGTTTGAACGGCTATATTTGGTTCCAGTTATTCCTGGTGTAGTTAACACATGCCCTTTAAGTCAGTTTTACACATTTATCCAGTGTGATGTTTAAGCATTACCTACGTTCTATTCATTTTCAATAATACTAGTTTGAATTGCAATATTTGATGGCTGTTAAGCCTACTGTCAGTAACATTGCCTTCCATTTTATATCTGCTTTAACAGCATGCCGAAACCAACACATTCAAGCTATCATTTGGAGATGATGTTGTTTACCTTTTCTATATTTGTTTGATGTTAAGATTGTTGTACTTATCATGCCTTTTCACTACTTACGCAGGACAACAACGGGAGTGGCCACCATTTTCCGCCGAGGTTAGCTTCATCCCTCGGCTTGTACTCCCCCCGTCGTTCCATAATGTAGTGCATATAGATCCAGGCCTGGACACTAGTTAGCTTCTAATATTGACTTGTTGCTTGTAGGTACATATGCCCTTGGCAAGGATCCACGCATTGACCCTTTTTGCGTATGGGGTAATGAGATATTGATGAACAAGCATCAAGTGAGGAAAATGATAAGGATTATTAGCAAAAAGATACGAATTGTGGCAAACAAATTATTTGGTTATGCTCTATCCAACACAACAGTGAGCTGTAGGATGGTAACTACAAACTCTGCAGCCTTCTCTTTTTACTGCCCATAATGAGTTGTTAGACAACAATGTCTGAATCTTTTTTGTTCCCAGTGGTTCCTGAAGTAGTTCACTCAAGATTACCTCGCAAAGTACATGATTGGTGGACACGCAATGAAGGTTAAAGTATTTCATCCAGACTACAATGAGCATCGAGAAGTCCGAATGAAGACAGTGAAGGATGGACAGGCAGCCATCACAAGGGGTTGGCCTAGAGTCGTGCACGCATTACGCATTTAGGAGGGCACAATATGGGCATTCCGCTTCACCCTCTCCAGCAACCAAAATGTCTTTCACCTCTCTCTTTACATTCTTTAGTATAATTGTGGTTCATCATTCTTTACTTGGTGCTTCTGTAGTTCTTCAATATATGTACCTGTGCATCGCATTATGGATTCGTGGTTGAACCTATATTTGTAATAAACATGGTTGGATATGAAATAAGTGATTGCCTACTTTCAAATTCAAAACATGTGATTTCTAAATTAGGGATTAATTAGGGATTACACTGCACGCGGTTTGTGAAAGCGAAACATCTACGATATACGTGGAGATCAGAAATGTTTCTATGATCCACTACGTGTGCAATCAATCTCCACTTCACACACGAATTTCTCTTGAAAACTGTTTGCGTTAGGCCACCTTGCGCAAATGTTTACCACAAAAAAAGTGTGTGTGATGGACAGCCTTTGCCACACAGTTTCTTCTACGCACCGTGTGTGATGCATTCAATAACGCAAACGATAAAATTATTAATATCGTGTGCAATGGAAACGTTATCACAAATGATTTAACGGGAAAAATTGTGTGTGATGTACCTGTGAACGGAAACATTTTCCTTGGAGCGACTGTGTGGGATGTACATACGAATGGAAACGTTTAGCGGGGATAGAATTTGTGGAATGTACATGCGACCGGAAACAATTTCGTTATATAATTGTATTTTTAGCTCTACTATACGTATTTCCGTATTTGAGCGCTCGCCGGTCGCACACAACCTCATTTTGCCGACTGTGTGTGCCAGGAGGGCATATCCCCGATAGTTTCTAGGTCGTGTGGGAAGGACCCCCCTATCGCCCACACTCACTTGGCGACGGTTCCAAATGTCATCACGGAAAAGGGTTAAAAACCGTTTGTTTAGGACCGACGCGCACCAGTGCAACCCGGAAGGCACCCCTGGTGGGCACAAGACACCAGGGCGCGCCTGGCAGCCAGGCACGCCCAGGTGGGTTGTGCCCACCTCGGGTACCTTCCGAACTCCGTTTTTCTTCCGTTTGCTTGTTTCCCAAGATAAAAAATCTTTATATACCCCCAAACCTATTGACCACCGTATCGCGGAGAAATCTTATATTTTCTTTTCTTGCTATTTTCAGCCAGATCTGTTAAGCCAGGCATCATGTGTTCTCCCTCCTCCAACAACGTAGGAGAGGATGCTTGGTTGATGAAGATCGAGCTGAAGAGAGAAGAGCCTGAGGAAGCCTTCAAAGGGGACAAGAGCAAGGAGGCCACTGGAGATCAAGCGCCGGTGGTCGAGCAAGCCCTACCTGCCGAGGATGAAGACGAGGATATCCTTAAAGCTTACTATGATTATCTTACCCCCACTGAGATTGAAGCCTTTTGGATCATTAAAACGGTTCTTGTGCAAAATAAATATCTTACTCGTGAAAATATTCTATTGCAAGAGCATATCACCTTCCTCCAGAGCGTCATCCGTAGATTGTAGTATCTTTTGAGCAATAAGGATAAGATTGATACCACTTCATCACCACCTCCTCCTTCATCACCAAAGGAAAATTGAGTATCGGGTATGGGCACTCCCCTTGGCTTGTGCCAAGTTGGGGGAGGTGCCCCGGTATCGTATCACCTCCAATATCTTTTGCCTTTACTTATCTTAGGTCGATCCATAGTTATATTTTTCTATAGATGAATAAAAGTTTAATTCGATCCTTTCTTTTCGAGTGTTTGCTTAGTGATCTATCCTTGTAATCGTGTCCAAGATGTATAATAAAGTTTGGTTTGAAGTTTTGTTCTCTTTACTTTCATGTTCAATAAAAAGAAAGGAAATAAATGAAAAAGATCATATGATAATCTTATGGTATGTAGTGACATCACATAAGGAAGAGTATAAGTAGGAAATTTTATTGGAGATTTACAAACATAACATTGGTCAATGATGCAATTCATGAAAGAATTAATAAGGGAAGAGAAGATTCACATACAAGTATACTATCATGGACATCTTTTGTGATTGTGAGCCCCCATCAAGATATTATATGCCAAAATTGTTGACGTTGGACAAGGAAGACAACATAATGATTTATGTTTGTTCATATTCACACAGAAGTTATATTATCATAGATCCTTTTAACATGTCATTCTTTCCCCCATCTTTGCTAGCCAAAAATTCCGCACTAAGTAGAGATACTACTTGTGCATCCGAAACCCTTAAACCAAATCTTGTTTTGAGAGTCCACCATACCTACCTATGGATTGAGTAAGATCCTTCAAGTAAGTTGTCATCGGTGTAATAAATACAAATTGCTTCTAAAAGTGTTGGATCATTTAGTGTAAGGGAAAATTGAGCGTTGTACGAACTTGTGATGGCAAATAATAAAAGCGACAAACTGCATAATAAAGGTTGTGATACATCTCCAACATATCTACTTTTCCAAACACTTTTGCCCTTGTTTTGATTTCAATGGAACTAACCCGGACTGACGCTGTTTTCAGCAGAACTGCCATGGTGTTATTTTTGTGCAGAAATAAAAGTTCTTGGAATGACCTGAAAATCCACGGAGACACGTTTTGGAATTAATAAAAAATACTGGAAAAAGAATCAGCATCAAGGGGGCCACACACTCTCCACGAGGGTGCAGGGCGCGCCCCCTGCCTCGTGGGCCCCCTAGGACTCCACCGACCTCAACCCCAACTCCATATATTCACTTTCGGGGATCAAAAATCAGAGAAAAGGATTCATCGCGTTTTACGATATGGAGCTGCCGCCAAGCCCTAATCTTCCTCGGGAGGGCTGATCTGGAGTCCGTTCGGGGCTCCGAAGAGGGGAATCCGCCGCCATCGTCATCATCAACCATCCTCCATCACAAATTTCATGATGCTCACCGTCGTGCGTGAGTAATCTCATCGTAGGCTTGTTGGACAGTGATGGGTTGGATGAGATTTACCATGTAATCGAGTTAGTTTTGTTAGGGTTTGATCCCTAGTATCCATTATGTTCTAAGATTGATGTTGCTATGACTTTGCTATGCTTAATGCTTGTCACTAGGGCCCGAGTGCCATGATTACAGATCCGAACCTATTATGTTTTCATGAATATATGTGAGTTCTTGATCCCATATTGCAAGTCAATAGTCATCTACTATGTGTTATGATCCCGCAACCCTGAAGTGACAATAATCGGGACCACTCCTGGTGATGACCGTAGTTTGAGGAGTTCATGTATTCACTAAGTGTTAATGCTTTGGTCCGGTACTCTATTAAAAGGAGGCCTTAATATCCCTTAGTTTCCAATAGGACCCCGCTGCCACGGGAGGGTAGGACAAAAGATGTCATGCAAGTTCTTTTCCATAAGCATGTATGACTATATTCAGAATACATGCCTACATTACGTTGATGAACTGGAGCTAGTTCTGTGTCACCCTATGTTATAACTGTTGCATGAGGAATTGCATCCGACATAATTATCCATCATTGATCCATTGCCTACGAGCTTTTCACATATTGATCTTTGCTTAGTTACTTTTCCATTGCCACTGTTACGATTGCTACAAAAACTACTATTGTTACTTTTGCCACCGCTACCATTACTTCCATACTACTTTGTTACTAAATACTTTGCTGCAGATATTAAGTCTTTCAGGTGTGGTTGAATTGACAACTCAACTGCTACTACTTGAGAATATTCTTTGGCTCCCCTTGTGTCGAATCAATAAATTTGCGTTGAGTACTCTACCCTCGAAAACGATTGCGATCCCCCATACTTGTGGGTTATCAAGACTATTTTCTAGCGCCGTTGCCGGGCAGCATAGCTCTATTATTTGAGTCACTCGGGATTTATATCTGTTGATCACTATGTGGAACTTGAAAGATGAAAGAACCAAGATTTTCCCCCAACTACGAGGGGAGGTGAGGAACTGCCATCTGGCTCTGCACTTGATTCACCTTCTGTTATGAGTAAATTTGCGACACCTACACCTGTTATTGATTCTGATATGTCACATGTTATTGATGATGCCACTTCTGCTATGCATGATGCTTATGATGAAACTACTTCTATGCTTGATAATACCGTGTCATTAGGTGAATTTCTTGATGAACAACTTGCTAGGGTTAGAGAAAATGAAATTATTGAAACAAATAACATTGATGAAAGTGATGATGAAGATTCTCCCCCTAGATATGAATTGCCTAATGTGCCTGAGGGTTATGTTATGGATGAAAAAACTGCTAGAGACCTTTTTTGCTTGCAAAGATAGATATGATCTTAAGAAACTGTTAGCTAAGCTAAAAGAAAAGTCTTTGAATGCTAGAATGAAATATGACCCTACTTTTGATACTTCACCTATTTGTATTTCTGATAAGGATTATGATTTCTCTGTTGATCCTGAGTTAATTACTTTGGTTGAATATGATCCTTTTTATGGCTATGAATCTGAAACTGTTGTGGCACATCTTACTAAATTGAATGATATAGTCACCCTATTCACTCATGAGGAAAAAATTCGTTACTACTATATCCTTAAGTTATTTCCATTCTCATTAAAGGGTGATGCTAAAACATGGTTTAATTCTCTTGCTCCCGGTTGCGTGCGTAGTCCCTAGGATATCATTTATTACCTCTCTGCTAAATATTTCCCCGCTCATACGAAACAAGCTGCCTTAAGGGAAATATACAATTTTGTGCAAATTGCAGAAGAGAGTCTCCCACAAACTTGGGGAGGCTTCTCCGATTACTTAATGCTTTGCCTGATCATCCTCTCAAGAAAAATGAAATACTTGATATATTTTATAATGGACTAACTTATGCTTCCAGAGACCACCTGGATAGTTGTGTTGGTTGTGTTTTCAGGGAAATAACTGTTGAGCAAGCTGAATTGCTATTGAATAATATATTGAGTAATGATAATGATTGGACACTTCCTGAACCAACTCCTAATCCAACTCCAAAGAAAAGGGGTATTCTATTTCTCAGTCCTGAAGATATGCAAGAGGCAAAGAAATCTATGAACGAAAAGGGTATTAAAGCTGAAGATGTTAAGAATTTACCACCTATTGAAGAAATACATGGTCTTAATAACCCGACACAAGTAGTAAAGGTAAATTCTCTCTATAGATTTGATGAAGGTGATATTCCTCGTAGTAAGTCTGCTAGCCAATGCTTGGATGAGTTTGATAATTTTATTGTTAAACAAGAAAACTTTAATGCTTATGTTGGTAGACAATTGAAACATAATGCTTATATGGTTGAACACTTGAGTGATTATATGTCTAGAGTTAAAGGTGACCTTAAACTTATTAGTAAAAATGCTTCTATGGTTACCACTCAGGTAGAACAAGTGCTTAAAGCACAAGATGATTTGCTTAATTAATTAAATAATAAGAGAAATGATAATGTTGTTAGAGTTATGACTAGAGGGGGTAAAATGACTCAGGAACCTTTGTATCCTGAGGGCCACCCTAAGCGAGTTGAGAAAGATTCTCAGAGAACTAATGTTGATACACCTAGTCCTTCTAATAAGAAGAAAAAGAAAAAATGATAGGACTTTGCATGCTTCTAGTGAACCTGTTGTTGACACACCTAAGAATCCCAATGATATTTCTATTTCTGATGTTGAAACACAATCTGGTAATGAACATGAACCTAGTGATAATTATGATGTTCATGTTGATGCTCAACCTAGCAATCACTAGTGTGCGTCGGTCCTAAACAAACGAGTTTTAACCCCTTTCCGAGACAGTATTTGGAACCGTCGCCAAGTGAATGTGGGCGATAGGGGGTCCTTCCCACACGACCCAGAAACCGTTGAGGATATGCCCTCCTGGCATGCACGCTCGGCAAAATGAGAACGTGTGCGGCCGGCGAGTGCTCAAATACGGAAATACATACAGTAGAGCTAAAAATACAATTATACGACGAAATTGTTTCCGGTCGCAAGTACATCCCACACAGTTAGTCCCTGCTAGAAGTTTCCGTTCGTATATACATCCCACACAATCGCTCGAAGGAAAATGTTTCCGTTCACAGGTACATCACACACAATTTTCACGTTAAATCATTTGCGTTATTGAATGTATCACACACGGCCCGTAGAAGAAACTGTATGGCAAAGGTTGTCCATCACACACAGTTTTTATGTGGTAAACGTTTGCGCAAGGTGGCCTAACACAAACAGTTTTCAAGAGAAAATCGTGTGTGATTGTTCATTGATCCAACACGGTTTATTCCTAGAAACTGTGTGCGTTGCCTGAGGTCATTGCCCACGGTATTTTTTCAAAAACCGTTTGGAATAGCAAAACCCATTTAGCAGGCTAATTTTCCATTAGCAGGCTAATTATCCTATTATTCGTAATCCATTTATTAATATAATTGACATTTCATATTAAGCACACAATATATTTCATTTCCATATTAACGAAACAGAATTTCATAATTGAAATACATCATAGTACAACATGATATAGCTTCAGCACTCAGCTACCCCATTACACAACTACAATAGCAGCAAGTTCCACATGCAACATGTAGAACCTTTCAAAATTAGCATCATAGACGGTATATAGACAGATGCATCCCATCTGGAAAACTGCTGAAGCGGAAGGCGAATATTGAGCCTTCATTCATGTTGAAGGTCTTTCCAACTTTAGGCCAGTGCATGTGGATGATTTGACCGTCCGTCCTTCGTCCTCTTCAGGAACACTTCAATATTGAACCGTGGGTGTTGTATGAATACCTTCCTCGCCTCCTGACCATAGAGGTGGTTTGAGAGGTAATCATCAGTGAACTGCTTTGGAAAGGCCTGAAAACAAGGATGTGCATAAATATCTTCTCTATATTGGAAATGGGGCAAAAGAATAAAAAAAAGCAAGGTATAATAGTTAGTACCATCTTGTAGTGAACTGATGTCTTCTTCATTGTGCAGACAAATATCTTGTTGTTTTTTGTTGCTAATTTCTTTATTCTAACAATCTTTCTGAGTTTCTTGATTTGATTGATATTCATGGACAACTCATTTCCCCATATGCAAAAAGGGTTGAACTATGGGTCAAAACCTCTGACAGGAGGACCTACATGTGCAAGACCAAATTGTTAAAAACCAAAATATTAGAATGGTTCTTGCAATTGCACAATAATGTGCTATTAGAGAATGGACCTTGCACGTGCTAACCTCGATTGTAAACCTCGGTGCTTCCCATTGTTTCCCTGCAACACATATAAGATAGTTAGTCATCAGGTTAAGTAAGGGTTCGCATGCTATCAGTAAAATATGTTGATAAAAAATAAGCACATTGCAGATTCATCAGATTATTTCAAGCCACACGGAAAACCCATTTACCCAAACCAAGCATGATTAAAAACTAGGAAATATAACACGTATATGTTTCTAATGTATTAAGTGCAGCCAAATTCGATTTATTCCTACAAATGCACAACAATACAAAATTATATCCACGATAATTGGACATCACATTGCAGAATTGAACCAAGCAGTTAACTAAACACCACAACAAATGAACCAAACATTAACTGAGCACCACATTGGACAATATAACATACTCCTAATACAAGATCAGACAGTTAACCAAACAGTTAACTACAACTAATTGTAGCAATTGTATTTGTTTCTCATGTATTTACTACAGCCAAATTCAATTTATTCCTCACATGGTATACAATAACAGAATGCACCCACAACTACTGAACATCGCATTGCAGAATTGAACCAAACAGTTAACTAAACACCACTACACAAATGAACCAAAACGTTAACTGAGCACCACATTGCACAATGTATAACCAAACCAAGCATGCTTGACAGCTTGGAAATATAGCAATTATATTCGTTTCTCATGTATTTTGTAAAGATAATTTCGATTTATTTCTCACATGGAAGACAATACAAAATTGCAGCCTGAAGAATTGAACATCACATTTGCAGAATTGAACCAAACTATTAACTGAAGACGACAACTAATTAACAAAACAGTTAATAAATGAGCACCACACCGCATGACATATAGAACACATACACTAGAGTAACAGATTGCATGGTAAAATTAGATAGCACAATTCACTAGAATTTGTGAAGGAAAGGCAGGAGCAGCACATGCAAAGGGTAAACCGAGCATGCTTAACCGGCGTAGCTAGCAAATGGCAAGGTGCTCCTCCAAGATCTGGGGGTCGGCATGAATGGCAGCCATCGCGACCTCACCCGCGCATGCAGCCGCGATTTGCTTCTCCGCTGCCAAATACTCCTTGAGATCCTGGCTATATTGCGTGCACCATGGCCTAGGGCGGCGCTTATTTGGTGGAGGGGTCGGCGACTTGGGTGGAAGGTGTCGCGCTCGCGGCGGCGGTCGGGGCATGTGGGATGTGGAAGGAGGAGGAGGATGGGGGTCGATGTGGATTACCTGTCTGGATAGACAAGGCCGGACAGCGTGAAGGAGGGTCACCGACGAGGAGGCGGCGCTGCAAGCAAGGAGTGAAGATTTCAACTTGGAAAGGAAGATGGAAAGAGGGGAAATGTGGCTTTTGGTAAGGAGGAGGGGGCGGGGAGGTAGATATTTCCGCGGAAGCCGAAAATTTGGAATCGCTTCAGCCAACAAACTGGCACGCAAAGTGTCATCAGACACGGTCCCTTATTCAGAACTGTGTACGATATGTGTACATCACAAACGATTCAGATAGCTTCACCCGTGTGTGATGAGTTTGAACGTCAAAAGTTTTGGTTCGAATTTCCATGGTTATAGTGGTCATCCATGTCATTGCATAATTTGGGTACACAAAGGAGACTACATCACACCTACACTTTTTAATCGATCAAGTTCAGCAATTAAACTGAGCTAGCTGACCTAAACATTACTCTAACAAATTAAGTCCGACGCTCTTAATTAAACAAAACAAGAGTACTACTACGGCTGGTGCTCGTCGATCTCCGCCGCCGCCTCCATGCCTAGCTCGCTCCCGACAGTCTCCTGGGGAAGGGGCTCCATGGCATCCATCACACCATACTCGGCAAGCATCTCGCCATCCGCATCCGCCATCTCTTTTGAAAAGGCCGCACCGAGCTGGGCGTGGGTGGACACGATCTGGTCTTGGACAGGCTCCGTCATCACAAGGTATGCGGTGGAGGAACGGACGACTGCTTGAACGCTCTCGGTGATTGCCAGCTCTCCGGCCGTGGGTTGTCGTTTGTTGTCGGAGAAGCTTCGTTCAATTTGTGCGGTGACCGCCAGGAGATGGGCATGGGCGGCCTCCATCAGGGATAAGGCCTCCGCTGCAGAATGGACAACTATTGTGCCGATCTTGCCAGTTGCTATCCCCGAGGCAGATGTTGCTGCCGCCACCTGAGAAGCAACAGCGGCCGTTTGGGCTGCCTTTGCCGCCCGGTCGCAGATAGTGGCCGCGCTCATGCACCTTGTTAGCACACGGATGGCGGCTGCGGCCGCGCTCTCGCAGGAGTGGGCTACTGAAGTTGCCCTCACGACGCGGTTCCACGTGCCCATCTTTCACCGGCGACCATTGAATAGTGAAATGATATTTGGGGAGCGAGCTAGTGTGCTTGAGACGCCGGCTGTGGACTGTAGCCGACGCACCTTCTCGCGTAAGCCATAGGCATACTATACACCGACGGTGCTCCAGGATATTTTGTGCTACATCTCACACGGTTACTGATAGTAAACTGTGTGCAATCTACTTGATTTTTCATCTTGATTTGAATTACGTAATGGGGTCATAGCGGCAATGGACGGTGTTTGAATTGCTATACCTTTTATCTGGAGTGAACATGCAACTATATGTGTGTCCTAAAAGAATTGGAATTATTGAGGGTTCGTTTGAACATTTTGTACATTAAATTAGTTTTCTAGCCATTCCAGGTGCATAATTAAAATTTGAACTACATGCACATGCTCCAGTGCATATAAATTGGTTGAAAAATTAAATCTGTGTCCTTGGGTGCATGCTTAGGTCCCATGCAAGAAATGGGAATGAATTTCAAACAACAGGGCACCGTTGATTGCCGGCAAAACAATGAGATGTCTGGTTTTTAAATTCTAGTAAATCCAAAACCCATCTGAAATTCATGAAACTTGGCATGCTATCATGGAGCGGCATCAACATGCCATGGTAAAATTTATGTCGCATTTGGGGCAGGTTCGGGTATATGCTTCTCACAAACCGGAGCTTCTCACAACAAGCATGATGGTTTTCGGTATGGAACGTCCCACATTTCGGGATGAAACGATATCCATTGCCTCTTATTGCTTACAATTTTTTTCTCGTGTCAACATCGAAGAACATGAGTGTTGTGTGAATATTTTGGATTTTTTGGGGTTTGTTTGGACATTTTTATGCATTAACTGAGTTTTCAATGCATTTATGTGCATAATTCAAATTTGAACTACATGCACATGCTCCACTGCATATAAATTGGATGAAAAATCAAATCTGTGTCCTTGGGTGCATGCTTAGGTCCCATGCAAGAAATGGGAATGAATTTCAAACACCGGGGCACTGTTGATTGCCGGCAAAACATTGAGATGCCTGGTTTTTAAATTCTAGTAAATCCAAAACCCGTCTGAAATTCATGAAACTTGGCATGCTATCATGGAGCGGCATCAACATGCCGTGGTAAAAAATTTGTCCCGTTTGGGGCAGGTTTGGGTATATGCTTCTCACAAACTAGAGCTTCTCACAACAGGCATGATGGTTTTCAGTAGGGAACGTCCCACCTTTGGGGACGAAACGATATCCATTGCATCTTATTGCTTTCAAAAAATTTCTCGTGTGAACATAGAACAACAGGAGTGTTGTGTGAATTTTTGTGATTTTTTAGGGTTCATTTGGACATTTTTATGCATTAACTGAGTTTTCAATGCGTTTATGTGCATAATTCAAATTTGAACTACATGCACATCCTCTAGTGCATATAAATTGGTTGAAAAATCAAATCTGTGTCCTTGGGTGCATGCTTAGGTCCCATGCAAGAAATGGGAATGAATTTCAAACACCGGGGCACCGTTGATTGCCCGCAAAACATTGAGATGCCTGGTTTTTAAATTCTAATAAATCCAAAACTCGTTTGAAATTCATGAAACCTGGCATGCTTTCATGGAGCGACATCAAATTGCCGTGGTAAAATTTTTGTCCCGTTTGGGGCATGTTTGGGTATATTCTTCTCACAACAAGATCATGGTTTCAATAGGGAACGTCCCACCTTTGGGGACGAAACAATATCCACTTCCTCTTATTGCTTCCAAAAATTTTCTCGTGTCAACATAGAACAACAGGAGTGTTGTGTCAATTTTTTGTGATTTTTCGGGGTTCGTTTGGACATTTTTATGCATTAGCTGAGTTTTCAATGCATTTATGTGCATAATTCAAATTTGAACTACATGCACATGCTCCAGTGCATATAAATTGGTTGAAAAATCAAATATGTGTCCTTGGGTGCATGCTTAGGTCCCATGCAAGAAATGGGAATGAATTTCAAACACTAGGGCACCGTTGATTGCCGACAAAACATTGAGATGTCTGGTTTTTAAATTCTAGTAAATCCAAAACCCATCTGAAATTCATGAAACTTGGCATGCTATCATGGAGCGACATCAACATGTGATGGTAAAAAAATTGTCCCATTTGGGGCAGGTTTGGGTATATGCTTCTCACAAACTGGAGCTTCTCACAACAAGCATGATGGTTTTCGGTAGGGAATGTCCCACCTTTGGGGACGAAACGATATCCATTGCCTCTTATTGCTTTCAAATTTTTCTCGTGTCAACATAGAATAACACGAGTATTGTGTGAATTTTTGTGATTTTTCGGGGTTCGTTTGGACATTTTTATGCATTAACTGAGTTTCAATAAATTTATGTGCATAATTCAAATTTGAACTACATGCACATGATCCAGTGCATATAAATTGGTTGAAAAATCAAATCTGTGTCCTTGGCTGCATGCTTAGGTCCCATGCAAGAAATGGGAATGAATTTCAAACACCAGGGCACCGTTGATTGCCGGCAAAACAATGAGATGCCTCGTTTTTAAATTCTAGTAAATCCAAAACTTGTCTGAAATCCATGAAACTTGGCATGCTTTCATGGAGCGATCAACATGCCGTGGTAAATATTTTGTCCCGTTTAGGGCAGGTCTGGGTATATGCTTCTCACAAACCAGTGCTTCTCACAACAAGGATCATGGTTTTGGTAGTGAACGTCCCACTGTAAGTGCATCTAGTGCCCCTTAGTGATTTTGGTGTATTGAAGACTTATAGGTTAAGGGACTAGTGCGTGTGTGAGTGTACATAGGTCTATAACTCTATGAGGAGTTTGATATTTACAGATAAAGTCGACCCCTAAAAATGAAGTTCTTCGACTGAAGACTTTGGTATTCTAAAGACTTTCTGAAGACTTTGAAAGTGAAGAAATTGGTGTGACCTTGAAGACTTGGTATTCTTTCGAGGAACATGAAGCGTGAAGACTTTTGTTTTGGTAGTTTCATTTTCTCTTTCTTGAGTCATAGGAAACACTGTACTATTAATGGGGGTCGAGGAAATACTAATGAAAAATTCCCATGTGATGCTCAACTCAAAATCCTACACCTACCAATCCCTTCGTGTGAAGCCATTGGAAATCTCATACAGTTCAGTCAATTTCTTCAGTGACAGAGACGAAGTTCTTCTAGTCTCTGAGGAATTTGTCCTGACTGAGGAGTTAGGAATTCGCCAGTGCGGATTGCCTACACAGTGAGGAACATGATAGCCCTGAGGATTTTGCTACTCAAAATTCCGACCGTTGCTGTGCTATGCGCCAGCTGTCCCAAAATATCTATCCACCTAACGATCATATCATTGAAGGGCATTTATGTCTTATCATGTCGGGTTGCTCCCTAGGATACAAATAGCCGCCCCCTACAACCACTAGCTGGTTGGCTGCTCTGAGAGAAACTGACACTTGTCATTTGAGAGCAACCCATCCTCTGAGGACTTTGAGCGAAAATCATCAAGTGAGGAAAAACCAAAAACCCAAAACCCAAACACCTACAAACCCCAAGTGATTGAGCATCACTAAAGAGATTGATCCTGTGTGGATCCGACGCTTGTTACCTTTGAAGACTGTGCTTCTTCCAGACAGTTAGGCATCATGGTCTAGAGCATCCAATAGGAATTGTGGATCACCGAGTGACAGAGTTTGTGAAGGTTTGGAAGTCGCCTGAAGACTTACCACGAGTGATTGGACGAGGTCTGTGTGACCTTAGTTCAAGGAGAATACGGTGAGGATTGGGTGTCCTGAGCTGCGTGTTCAGGACTGGGTGTCCGTGATTGTGTTCCTCGAGTTCAAATACTCAGCCGCTCAAACCAGATGTACAACTGAGACAGCAGTTGGAACTGGTCTACCAAATCATTGTCTTCACCAAGCTTACTGGTTCTATTCCCTAAACTCTTTCATTTCCTCATAACTGTGTTGTGTGTTTGTTCATATCTGTGTTTGAAGACTTTGACTGAAGTCTTTCTCAATTTCCTTAGTTCAATTTCTTCAGTCTGTTTGTCTTCATCCTATGTTATACTGTGATTATGCTTCATGTACTCTGTGCCTGTCTTCATTTCATCATGATGACTATGCTTGTATTCTGTTATGTTTACTTTTGAGTACTTATTCCGCTGCTAGTAGTTCTTCACTAAGGAATTTCCTCACCGGCAAATTCCTCAGTGAAGAATTTCATAAAAATCGCCTATTCACCCCCCTCTAGTCGATATAACGCACTTTCAATTGGTATCAGAGCGAGGTACTCCCTTGTTCTGTGTGATTTTGGTTTAACCGCCTGGAGTTTTAGTTATGTCGACCGCAGGTATGATCAAGGTCTCTGCTGGGTGTCCTACCTTCGATGGGACGTACTACCCCTACTGGAAGAATAAGACGCGAATGCATCTTGAAGCAATTGATAACGATCTCTGGTATGTTGTGGAAAATGGTGTTCCCTCAGTCACACCTTCTTTGAATGCTGCTGATGTGAAGAGATTCAAGCAACTCGACTCTCAAGCGAAGAATATCATATGTGGCCATCTGAGCAAAGGACAGTATGGCAGAGTGAGCACTTTGGAGACAGCTAAGCTTATCTGGGACAGGTTGTCCAAAGTGAATGAAGGAGTCTCAACTCAGCGTGACTCTCGAGTTGATGTTCTTCGCAATCTCTTCAACCGCTTCAAAAGACTCGAAAATGAAAATGTTCAACAAACCTTCGATCGCCTCACTGACATCTCAAATGAGCTTCAAGCACTTGGTGCCACTGACATCACCGACCATGAGGTGGTGAAGAAATTGCTGAGATCGCTTGATTCCTCATTTGACACTCTGGCATTGATGATACAAGAACGTGCTGATTACAAGTCACTTGATCCCGCTGATATTCCAGAGAGGCTAAATACTCATGAGTTCCAACTTGCTGAAAAGAGAGATCTCTATGGTTCAAGCTATGGCAGATCACGTGCACTAAAGGCCAAGGCAGTATCTGAGTCCGAAGATGAAGACTCTGGTAGCAGCCTTGGTGATCTTGAAGAACCGAGCCATGATCTGGCTCTGCTCGTGAAGAAGTTCCAAAAGTTCTCAAGGCGTGGTCGCCTTGGAAGACCCTCAAGGAGCAATGATTCCTCATCAAGTGACTACAAGAGGAGGCTCTGCCACAAATGCAAGAAGTTTGGACATTACATTCAAGACTGTCCTCAATGGGAAAAGGAATCAAAGAAGAAGAAATACAAAGATTACAGTTCTGGTGATGCGAAGAAAAAGAAGAAAGCCTCAAAATCCTCATCATCAAAATCCTCAAAGCCTTCATATCACAAGAAGAGCAGCTCCAAGAAGGCCAGGGCATTCATTGGCAAGGAAATGGACTCTAAGGCTGAATCTGAAGAAAATGAGGAAGATGAGTCATCTGAGGAGTCCGAATCCGAAGTAGCGAGCCTAGCTCTCGCTACTACATTCGTCAGCAAGTCTATCTTCAAGACTGAAGAAAATAACCTCACCAACAAAGTTGATGAAGGGAATGATGACTACGCTCCCACCTACTGCTTCATGGCAAAGGGTGCCAAGGTACTCAAATATACCTCATCTGAATCAAGTGAGAATGAATCTGATGAAAATCTGAAGCCCAGCTATTCTAAACTTGCTAAGATTGTTGTAAAACAACAAAGGGCTTTAGAAAAGGTTAAAAACATGCTAGACAAAAGTGATGATATGTTGGGTGAAGAAATGGATCGCACTAAAGCCCTGACTGAAAATCTTTAGAGATTTCAGACCAGGTTTGACAATCTTCAAAGTCATCATAACACTCTCTTATCCGATCATGAGAAGCTTTATTATGAATTTCTTCAAAGAAAGCAAGACCTTGAGAAGCTAAGAGTGAGTTATGAAGATCTTCATAAGGAGCGCGATTCATTACTTGCTCAACAAATCAGCGCTTCTCGGGAAGAATTTGTTCCTCCATGCTTGAAGTGCATTGAACGTGAATCTGCTAATTCTTCACCTGAATGTTCAAATGCTGCTAATGTTTCAAATTCTTCACATGCCTCTGCTATCACTAATTCCTCATCTGAGGACATTACTAGTATCACTGATGATGCAAGGCATGTACAAAAGCCTCAAAGGGCATCAGGCTCTTTGTGATGTGCTTGAAAAGCAGATCCTCAAATAGGAACCCTAGGAAAGAGGGTATCGCCTTTGAGAGGAAACTCAATGCTGATGGTACATATTGGAAGCCTGAGCAGTACCCCAAAACCACATGGGTTGCTGCAAATGGACCTCCAGTTGATCCATCTAACGTATCTGGATTTGCATGTGAATCTCCTCATTCTGATGATGAGTCAATTGACTCCAACTATAAACTGTTCAAAAATCAGAATGGTGAAGTATTTGCTAGATATATTGGCACTAACTACAGGAACGACTCCCCTATGAAGAAAATCTGGGTTCCCAAAAGATGCCTTGAAAATCTTCAGGTGAATGTCATCATGACGCCACCTGTGAAGAATAGGAACCCAGATCAAATTCTTCATATGGACTAAATTCTTCATGTGGATTCAAGTCCTCACACGGACCAAATTCCTCATATGGATCAAAGTCCTCATATGAACATCAGCGTGCTAACCCGTCTGTTTCGCAGGGAAGATCTAAGGATCATTGATATGTGTATTATTCTTCAAATCATTATGTCCATAAGTCCTCGAAGAATTTCTCTGCATACTCTTATGCTTACTCTAACCCCTCTTATGTGAAACGAAATGGACTAGCTTCTATGCCATCCTTCTCGTATGGAGCTCGCAGAATGATGAACTCTTTGCCACCCCTTCAGATGTGGGTGGTGAAGAAAAAGAACTAATCTCTTCTGCAGGGTTAGGTCTCCAGACGTACGTAATCGTCTGAAGAATTTGTTGGAGACCTGAGCATGCCTGATAGGACGCAGGCTAATCATGAAGAAATGAACCTTCATTTCTCACGTCCTCATACTGCATTATTAGTTCTTTTACTTGATGAAATTGATCTGATGAATTCACGTCATATTCTTCACTGATGAAGTATATGAGTTTGTAAGCTGGACTAATTCATCTGCAGGATGATCAACCCAAAGCCATTGAGTGGGTCCTCGATAGTGGATGTAAAAACCACATGACTGGTGACAAGAATCTATTGATGGATGCTCCATTATCTCCGTCGCATCTGAAGCATATCATCTTTGCTGACAAAGGCAAAAGTTAGGTATTGGGTCTAGGTAAGGTTGCGATTACAAAGGATCGACACATGGACAAAGTCATGCTTGTTGAGTCCTTAGGATACAACCTTATGTCTGTCTCAATGCTTTGTGATCTTGATATGGTTGTTGTCTTTGGCAAGTACCATTGTGTTGTGGTTATGGAAGCTGACAATTCCAAAGTCTTCAAAGGCTTTAGGAGAGGAGACCTGTATATTGTTGATTTCTCTACATGACCACAACCGGCCGTGTGCTTACTTGCAAAAGCTTCAGAAGGCTGGCTCTGGCATCGACGACTTGATCATGCAGGCATGAGGAATTTGCACACGCTTGCGAAGAAGAAGCATGTCATTGGCATCGAGAATGTCAAATTCCTCAAGGATCACCTATGCGGAGCCTGTGAAGCTGGGAAGATGACCAAGGCCAAGCATCCAGCAAAGACTATCATGACCACCACTCGCCCATTTGAATTGCTTCACATGGATCTCTTTGGTCCTAATCATTATTCTTCCATTTCAAATGAAGTATCTCAATATGGCTTTGTTATTGTTGATGATTATTCTCGCTACACATGGTTACACCTTGTTACTTACAAACATGAAGTGCAGGAAGTCTTCAAACGATTTTCCTCGAGGGCTTCAACCAACTTTGGTGTGAAGATCAAGCACATCAGAAGTGACAATGGCACTGAGTTCAAGAATTCTGGTCTCGATGACTATCTCGATGAACTTGGTATTACTCATGAGTTATCTGCTCCTTACACACCTCAGCAGAATGGCATCGTGGAGCGCAAGAACAGGACTCTTGCTGAGATGGCTCACACTATGGTTGATGAATACAAAACGCCTCGTCGTTTCTGGACTGAGGCAATTGATACTGCGTGCCACATCATCAATAGAGTATATCTTCACAAATTCTTCAAAAAGACTGCCTATGAACTCCTCACTGATAAGAAACCCAATGTAAGTTATTTCAAAGTCTTCGGTGCTAAATGTTGGATTAGAGATCCTCATCACAACTCAAAATTTGCACCGAAAGCACATGAAGGTTTTATGCTTGGTTATGGAAAGGACTCGCACACCTACAGAGTCTTCAACAACGTTCTTCACAAAGTTGTTGAAACTGTAGATGTGCGGTTCGATGAAACTAATGGCTCGCAAAGAGAGCACCTACCTACTATGATAGATGAACCAGCACCTGAGGAAACTATCAAGTTCAAGGCTACTGAGGATGTCATTCCTACTGAAGAACCTGCTGCAGAATTCATTCCAGAACATGAAGAACGTCGAGCTAATACACCTGAAGAAAATGCTGAAGAAAATGCTGATCAAACTATTCAACGACAACCAGCTCATCCTCGCATTGCAAAAGAAGTGCAAGTTGAAAAGATCATCAATGACATCAAAGCGCCAGGTCCTCTCACACGCTCAAAAGCTTCACATTTGTCTAACTTTTGTGGGCACTATGCTTTTGTCTCTATTACAGAGCCCACTAAGGTAGATGAAGCATTTCTGCAGCCTGAGTGGATTCAGGCCATGTAAGAAGAATTACATCAGTTCGATCTCAACAATGTCTGGGAACTGGTCAAACGTCCAGGTCCTCGCAAGCACAATATCATCGGCACAAAGTGGATCTACCGCAACAAGCAAGATGAAAATGGTCTTGTGGTGAGGAATAAGGCACGGCTTGTAGCTCAAGGCTACACACAGTTTGAAGGAATTGATTTCGATGAAACTTTTGCACCTGTTGCTAGACTTGAGGCTATTCGCATATTACTTGCTTATGCTAACCATCATGATATCAATTTATATCAAATGGATGTGAAAAGTGCATTCCTCAATGGTAAGCTTGAGGAAGAAGTATATGTTGCTCAACCCCCAGGTTTTGAAGATCCAAAGAATCCTGACAAAGTCTTCAGACTCAACAAGGCCCTCTATGGCCTCAAGCAGGCCCCACGGGCTTGGTATGATACCTTGAAGGAACTCTTCATGAAGAAAGGCTTCAAACCCGGTTCACTCGACCCTACTCTTTTCACGAAATCTTATGATGGTGAATTGTTTGTGTGCCAAGTATATGTTGATGATATTATCTTTGGCTGTACTGACCAACATTATAGTGATGAATTTGCCTATATGATGAGTGAAGAATATCAAATTTCTAGGATGGGAGAGTTGAAATTCTTCTTAGGTCTTCAAATTCGTCAACAACGCAATGACATATTCATATCTCAGGAGAAATACCTCAAGGATGTACTGAGGAAATTCGGCATGCAAGATTGCAAAGGCGTCAAAATTCCTATGCCTACAAATGGCCATCTGTGCACTGATGAAAATGGTATTGACTTCGATCATAAGGTATACCGCTCCATGATAGGTTCCTTATTGTACTTATGTGCATCTAGGCCAGATATAATGCTTAGTGTTTGCATGTGTGCCCGATTTCAAGCTACACCGAAGGAATCACACCATAAGGTTGTGAAGCATATTCTTCCATATCTAGCTTACACACCAACACTTGGATTATGCTACCCCAAGGGCTCTACTTTTGATCTCATTGGATATTCTGACTCTGACTATGCTGGTGATCGTGTGGACCGCAAGTCAACATCTGGTACATGTCATTTCCTTAGACGATCTTTGGTCTGTTGGTCCTCGAAGAAACAGAACTGCGTATCACTATCTACTACTGAAGCTGAGTACATTGCCGCTGGTTCTTGCTGTGCCCAATTGCTATGGATGAAGCAAACTCTCAAGGACTATGGCGTCAACATGAAGAATGTGCCTCTCTTCTGTGAAAATGAGAGTGCCATCAAGATTGCTCACAACCCAGTTCAGCACTCGAAGACAAAGCACATTTAGATTCGTCATCATTTTCTTCGTGATCATGTGTTGAAGGGCGACATTTCTATTGAGCATGTGAAGACTAAAGAACAGCTAGCCGATATCTTCACAAAGCCCTTGGATGAGAAGAGATTTAGCAAGTTGCGGTGTGAGCTAAATATCCTAGAATCTTCGAATGTTCTTTGAAAAGGACACTCATCCTAACACTTATGCAAAATTGATGACTTAGATGTGCAACACATGAAGAAACGTTTTTCTTCAATCAATGAAGAATAACACTCTTAGTGTGAAGAAATTAATGAAGAATTTGATTCTCAGAACTCTACGATAATTGTACGCGGTGTCTGAAATCATTATTCTTATACGGTGGGTCACGCCACCACCAAAAGTTAAAATTCCTCAAATTATTCATATTCTTCAAAGTTGCATAGTCTTCACTGGTTCCGTCATTTTTCTTCATTGGCTATATATATATATATATATATATATATATATATATATATATATATATATATATATATATATATAGGGTCGCGCTATTCGTCACCCTGTGTGAGTAATAATTATTCTTCACCCCCTCTCTAATTTGACATCAATGCAACGTATTTTTACGTTTCGTAAATTTTGTCTTATTTTATACATAAAAAGAGAACGTAAAAAATATGTACTCACCGTAAAAAATATTTTATGTTACGTAAAATTACGAATGTAAGAACATAGTGTAAAACGTACATTAAATG